>NC_141534.1:176430000-176705000 GCF_021556685.1 Rattus norvegicus | reverse complement strand
TTTTGTCATAGATGAGTGATGAAATATTGATCAATACAGAGAAAAGTTCTACATTAATATCTGTCGTGGAGACAGTAATGTGAAAACAGGCTTCTTAAGTCCGGAGTGGGTGGTGTGTGCCTCCTAGCTTTTGGGGGTGGGAAGTTGGAAGACCACTAGCTTGTGGTCAGTCTGGACAATATAGTAGTCCAGGCTAGCCTGGGTGACATGTACTGATCCTATCTCAAGGGAAAGAAAGGCACAAGAAAATGACTAAAATTTTTAAAAAGATTCTATGTGTCATTTGTGTACATTTTTGCAGATGCCTTGGGTGGCCAAGAAAGGGTGTCAGATCCTTGAAGCTGGAGGTGTAGGCAAGTGTGAGCTGCCTTACAGGGGTGCTCGAGAATGTGCTCAGGTTTTCTAGAACAGCAAGCAGACTTAACTGCTACTTTTAAAGTTTTATTTATTTATATGAGTACACTGTCACTTTCTTCAGACACACCAGAAGAGAACATTAGATCCTGTTACAGATGGTTGTGAGCCACCATGTGGTTGCTGGGAATTGAACTCAGGACCTCTGGGAGAGCAGTCAGTGCTTTAACCACTGAGCCGTCTCACTAACCCACTCTAGCTCTTTTTTTTAATTAATTAATTTAAATTTAATTGCCTTTAAAAAAAAGAAAAAAGAAACATATTTGGGGACTGGAGAGATGGCTCAGTGGTTAAGAGCACTGACTGCTCTTCCAGAGGTCCTGAGTTCAAATCCCAGCACCCACATGGTGGCTCACAACCATCTGTAATGGGATCTGATGCCCTCTTCTGGTGTGTCTGAAGACAGCGATCATGTAAATAAATAAATCTTAAAAACAAAATAAAATACAAAGTTTAATTACATTAATTAATTTGTTTTTGGGGGAGTAGGAGTGAGAATGTGGGCGCGTGCATGCCTCAGGGTATGTGAAAGTCACAGGACACTTGCAGGGGTCAGCTCTCTCTCCACTGTGGGGGTCCAGGGATCAAACTCAGGTCAGGCTTGGTGTAAATGTCTTTACCTGCTGTGCCATTTCACTGACCCAAGAAAATAGACTTTCTTCCCCCACTAATCATGAAATACTTCTTTTTAAGGCAAATGACCACTGTCCTTGTCTTGGTTTCTCTCCTTTAAGGAAAACGCTGTTGGAAATGGTGACCACATGTCTCACATACTCCTTATTCCTCCTGTCTCTGGAATCCTCGGCTTCTGCAGCTGAGCTTGTCCTGCTTCTGATTGTTGAAGGGCCCAACACCCTGCCCTAGGTCTCACTCACAGGCTGTTTGTTCTCGAACATTTAATGCTCACCCTGCCATCTCTAACACCTTCTATCTTGACTTTCAGGACCACCAGCCTTTTGCAAATGCACATGATGTGCTGGCCCGCTCTCGCAGCCGAGCCAATGTCCTAAACAAGGTGGAGTACGCACAGCAGCGCTGGAAGCTTCAGGTCCAGGAGCAGCGAAAGTCTGTCTTTGACCGACATGTTGTCCTCAGCTAACTGGGAACTGGAATAAAGGTGACTAGAAAAACCATGGCAGACAACTGAGAAGGATTGACTGGGTGTCTGTGCATTTTAATTCCCTGTTTGTTTTTACAAAACCTTGCTGGATGGAGGAAGACTCAAAACTGGAAACAAACCCTGTGCTTAGTGTTTTTCTTGTTAATGTATTAATAGAGACATTTTTAAAGCACACAGTTCCAAGTCAACCAGTAAACCTTTTCCTACTTGTGACTTTTACTAATAAAATTAAGCTGCCTGTGAGTTATCTTTAAAGTCCTGTGCCTGGAACAAGCTCTCTTTCTCACCACGCAGTCCTAACTTGGTGTTCAAGATAATTTCCAGGCGTGGTTGTGCTTCTCTTTCGTGTAGTGGGAGAGGAAGGGACGCCTTGGGAGTGCCCCAGTAGCTCTCTCAAGTCACTTTTCCAGACAGATCTGAATGCATCAGACCCTCTACTTCACACTCGCTAATGTCCCAGTGTAGCTGGCTCACACTCGCTAATGTCCCAGTGTAGCTGGCTCACACTCCTTAATGTCCCAGTGTAGCTGGCTCACACTCCTTAATGTCCCAGTGTAGCTGGCTCACACTCCTTAATGTCCCAGTGTAGCTGGCTCACACTCCTTAATGTCCCAGTGTAGCTGGCTCACACTCCTTAATGTCCCAGTGTAGCTGGCTCACACTCTCTAATGTCCCAGTGTAGCTGGCTCACACTCGCTAATGTCCCAGTGTAGCTGGCTCACACTCGCTAATGTCCCAGTGTAGCTGGCTCACACTCGCTAATGTCCCAGTGTAGCTGGCTCACACTCTCTAATGTCCCAGTGTAGCTGGCTCACACTCGCTAATGTCCCAGTGTAGCTGGCTCACACTCGCTAATGTCCCAGTGTAGCTGGCTCACACTCGTTAATGATGTCCCAGTGTAGCTGGCTCACACTCGTTAATGATGTCCCAGTGTAGCTGGCTCACACTCGTTAATGATGTCCCAGTGTAGCTGGCTCACACTCCTTAATGTCCCAGTGTAGCTGGCTCACACTCGCTAATGTCCCAGTGTAGCTGGCTCACACTCCTTAATGTCCCAGTGTAGCTGGCTCCTCAGCTTGCTGGCCTCCCCACTTGACTTCTGCACTGACTACATTACCTAAGATTCTGGTTGGCCTGAGGCTCCATTTCATGACAAGTTGGATCTGAAATGCCTGGCGGCTCCTCATGCCATGAAGATTTGTTTCGTGCACTGTGATGTCTGATGCAACATGTCCTAGAACAAACTGGCCATTTGCTAGTTTACACTATAACTAAACACAGTCTCAGCGTGTGTGGTCTTCCTCATCTTCTTGTAGCTCTAAGGACTTGAACATTTAGAATAAAGACATTTTCTCTTAAGCCCAAGCCTTCCTGGATGAGTGACATACACATACTGGTCAGCCTCTCCTGTCTTGCTGAGAGGCAACTCTTTGAACTAATGTGGGCAGCTTTGAACTAGGACTAGGGTTCAGATTGCCTCTCTCTGAGAAGTCTAACAGTTATTGGATAACTGGCGTTTTCCTTCCTACATCCTCTTTGGAATGTAACAATAAAATAATTGACAAAGCCCCCTTGGTGTGTCTGCTCTCCAGCCTTCCTGCTTCCTCTCATGCTGTGATAAGCATGTGACCGAGACATTTGGTATGCTGTTGTTTGAAAACACGTTATGCAACCCAATCCTAAGACACTGGCTCTGCATTAAGGGTCTGTGGGTGCAGAGAAAGACGATGTACTCCTAAGTACACAAGTGATCAGACAAGCTGAAGGCCTTTAACATCATAAACCAAGCATAATCCTAGCACTCAGAGGGCTGAGGCAAGAGAGTTGCTTAGAATTCAAAGTCCTTCTGGGCTGTGTAATGAGACAGACAGACACACACACACACAAACACACACACACAAAAAGACATGAATATATATGACAAAATTCATAAAGGTGATTGCTTAGTGGGTAAAAAAGCCACACAAACCTGAGTTCAAATCTCTAGGACCCTCATAAAAAAGCTACATGCAGAAGTGGAATGGACCAGTTATTTATGCATCCTGCCTCCAACAAGGTGGAGAGGCAAGGAATGATACCATGGGTAGCCCTCTGTTCTCCACATGCACATGGACCTGCATACACAGGAAAGAAAGACTCTTGCAAAACTGGGAATAAGAGGAATTTCCCCAACCAGATAAGGAATCACAAACTGAACATAGTGGCTTTTCCTGTAAACCCAGCATTTGGGAAACTGGCTGGAGAGTTGCCAGGAGTTCAAGGCCAGCATAGTCTACAGAAGGAGACCAGTAGCTCAAGAAAACAAACTGCAACAACTATATTTATGTAATAATAAATTATATTTACTGGCAGGAAGCTAGAAACCTTCTCCTTGAGATTGAGGAGACACAGATGTCTTCTTGTGATACTTTAACCTCACCCTGTAAGTCCTCCCCCTTGAGATTGGGGAGACAAGGATGTCATCCTCTTGTGACACTTTTTAACTTCACCCTGTAAGTCCTAGTTCATGCCACAAAAGAAGAAAGATGCAGAGTAAGAGGGAAAGGAGACTTCTTAAGGATGACACTGTCTTCTAATTAGGAAACCAAACAACAAGAACCTCTGGAAATAAGTGATTACATTCAAGATTTCAGAATGTTAAAGTCAGGTGCTTCCCTATGTACAAACAGGGAACAGGTTGGAGAGAATTTGAAATTTAAAAGTACAACTGGGTCAGGGAGATGACTTAGCAGGTAAAAGTGCTTGCTACCAAGCCCAATGACCCAAGAATCCCTGGGACCCACTGGGTAGAAGAGTGAACCTAATCCCTGCAAGCTGTCCTCTGAGTTCCACAAGTGAATACGCACACACGCACGCACGCTTGCACACACACACACACACACACAGGCACGCACACACACCAATGTTCATAAAGTTCTTAGAAAGTGAAAATGGCTGGGGATAGAGTATTTGTTTAGAATGCATGAAGCCCAGGTCTGATCCTTAAAGTCAGTTGTGGTAGTATGTGGTTGTAATCTCAGCACTTGGGAGGTATATCCAGAAGAGTCAAAAGTTCAAGGCTATCCTCAGCTACTTGTCAAGTTTCCCCATCTCAAAAAAAAAAAAAAAGAAAAAACACAGAAAGGCTGGTGAGATGGCCCAGTAGGTGCACTTGGAGAGGATCTGAGTACAGTTCTTAGAACCCACATGTTTGAGTTCCTAGAACTCAAAACAACCCATAACTCCAGTTCCAGGGGATCCAGTGCCCTATTCAGAACCCATAGGTTATATAGTGTACAGAGATCCATGCAGGCAAAACACCCATGCACATAAAAAAAATCTTTAAAAAACACAAAAAAGAAAAAACTTGAAATACCTATGATTATATATTCTTCTAGAAAAATACTGCCTTGTGAAACAAAAGAAAAATTAACATTTAAAATTATATAATTTTAGTTTCATGTAGGGACAGGGGTGAAGAGAAAGTTCATACTCTCTCTGTGCAACCAGAAGGGGTGTTCTTCAGGTTTCTTTCTTTTTTTTTCTTTTTTTTTTTCTCCTATTCTTTTTTTCGGAGCTGGGGATCGAACCCAGGGCCTTGCACTTGCTAGGCAAGTGCTCTACTCTGAGCCAAATCCCCAACCCTGTTCTTCAGGTTTCTTAAATAAGGCAAACCTTCACCTTGCTTCTTTATAGTTAAGCTAGTCCTCCTTGGGCTGGACCAGAAGAAACATTTCATCCATCCAGGAAACCCACAGGCCTTGGCTAGGTAGCTGCAGCTGCTGCAAAGACATAGCCTCTGCCCACATGTGGCTCGTCTTCCCAACCGGATCTTGTTTCCTTGCAGGTGCATCACTTAAGATTAGGAAACCTAGGGGGTTGGGGATTTAGCTCAGTGGTAGAGTGCTTGCCTAGCAAGCACAAGGCCCAGGTTCGATCCCCAGCTTCGAAAAAAAGAATAGAAAAAAAAATTAGGAAACCTAGCCTTGAAATACTGTTCTGCCTCGGAAAAACTACCTTTGAAGCGACCGAGGTGGATACAGAAACCAAAGGCTGAGAACTGCTTTTATTCTAAACCAGGGCGAGGTCTTGGAAAATGTCTTTACACAAGCTGCTATTCTGGCATCGATATCAAAGAAGACTTAGCTCAAAATTTGAATCTAGAGTCCAAATTTGGTTCCAAAAATCTATGTGCAAAGCTGAAAAGGTCTCAGAACATCAAAAGCTCTCATGTAGACCAGGCTGTCCTCAAACTCAATGTACAGCTGAGGATAACTCAAAACTTCTGATCCTCTTGCCGATGCTTCCCAAGTGTTAGGGTCATAGGAGTATGTCGTCATGCTCAGATTTGTGTGGTGCTGGGGATCAAACCGGAGCTTCTTATATTCTAGGCAAATGCTCTACTAAGCCACATCTCCAGCCCAAGACTCAGGGTTTTAATGGTAAAAAGAATGTCAGCACAACTGGAATATGCAGAGAAGTAAATGTGGCATTAATTGCAAAACATGAGTTAATGGCAATATCAAATGTTTTAAAATGTTATGTTGGGCTGGGCATGGTGGTACACACCTTTAATCCCAAGTACTCAGTAAGCAGAGCAGGTAGATTTCCATGAATTTGAGGCCAGCTTGTTCTTACTAGTAAATTCTGGGCCAGCCAGGGCTATATAGTCTCAATAAAAAAGTAAATGTTATGTATTGGGGCTGTGTCTTAGGATTACTATTGCTGTATGAAACACCACAACCAAAAGCAAACTGGGAAGGAAAGGGTTTATTTGGCTTACATTTCCATATCATTGTTCCTCATCACAGGAAGTCAGGACAGGAGCTCAAACCTGGAGGTAGGAGCTGATACAGAGGCTAGAGAGCATTGCTGTTTACTGGCTTGCTCCTCATGGCTTGCTCAGCCTGCTTCCTTAGAGAACTTGGGATGATCACCCACAGTGGACCCTCCCCCATCAATCACAAATTAAGAAAATGCCTTAGAGCGGAATCTTATAGATGGATTCTCTCAATTGAGGTTCCGTTCTTTCCAGTGACTCTAGCTTGGGCTAAGTTGACATTAAAGCTCTCCAGTACAAGCCGGTGAGATGGCTCAGCATTAAGAGCTCTTGTTGCTCTCGCAGAAGACCCAGGTTCAGCTCCCAGGACCCACACTGGGCCGTTCACAACCACCTGTAACTCCAGCTCCAGGGGATCTGGTGCCCTCCTCTGACCTCCAGAGTCACCTACACTCAGGTGCACGTATCCACACACAAAGGCATAGACACATAAATAAAAACGTAAAAATCTTTTAAAAGGGGCTGGGGATTTAGCTCAGTGGTAGAGCGCTTACCTAGGAAGCGCAAGGCCCTGGGTTCGATCCCCAGCTCCGAAAAAAAGAACCAAAAAAAAAAATCTTTTAAAATATTACGTTTTCTTAAACTTAATGTAGATATTTCCATTTTCAAAGACTATCTTGCAGAAATTTAAGATTATAACATGGCATATATTGTATTTGGTTATTTTTAGTTAAAATAAAGACCTTTCCTATATATTTTAATAAACATTTTCAGGAAATGCAGGGTTGGTTTTTTTTTTTTTTTGCTTGCATGTGCATGCATGGTGTGTGTATGTATGTGTAAGGTTTGTGTGTGCGTGTGTGTGATGAAAGGCTGTCAGGTGTTATCACTCTACATGCTGTTCCTTTGAGGCAGGGTCCTTCCCTGCACCTGGTGCTAGCCTGGTGGCTGGCCAGCACGCTCCATTGATCCTCTGCTTGACTGCCCCTACCTCAGCACTGAGATTATAGGTACGCATGCAGCTACCTTTGGCTTTTTATATGTGTTCTGGGAGATTTGAATTCGGGTCCTCATGCTTTGAAGCAAGCGCTCTTACCTGCTGAACCATCTCCCCAGCCCCTTCAAACACATTTTGAGACACAACAATGCTTTAGAATATTATATTATAAAATGCATTCTATTCATGATCACCAGTTTTTGTTGATTGAAGGAAGCAAGCAGGAAAAACTTCTCCCCATATATAAAAGTAAGCACTTGTAGCATCCCCATCCCTTGTTTGTTGGTTTGTCATGAAGGAAGCTATTTTGCCACTACAGAAGCACCAGCTCTCAGGGTCGTGTTGTTGTATTGCACTACCCAAGAGATTTCACTCTGCAAAGGTCACATGGACCTTCTTAGTCTTACTCTCTCTAAAAAAAAAAAAAAAAAATTGACCAGCATTTGCATATCATGAGACTACTGTGTTTTTCATAAATAATTTTATATAAAACCATACAACCTGGATGGATGGGAGTACCCTCTAAACAAAAGAGTCTGTCCCAAGTGTCTAGTTTCAGAAGCAAGCCTTTCAGCTTAGATTGTCGGCTGCTGTCAGAGCTCCACAGTAGGCAGAAAAAAATCAGCTAAGCCGGAGCCAGCCAGTTCTGTTTAACTGTAAGCTACTTTGCATATTTTCACTCAATGACCACCTATAAATCAGGTTCAGTCAGACTCAGTCCCCAGTACAGCATCTTAAACTACAAAGCAGGTAAGAGACATTTCTCCACAGTGGCCCACGGGGAGACCAGGATTCGTAAGGAAAGCCCCAGGCACAGTGGATAAAAGCTTGTCGTCGATAGCATTATGTTATTGTCTTAAGAAATTGATGACTCCCCATATAACGCAAGGCTCAGATTGTCCCCCTGATGAAATCTGAGGAACTCAGGTTCTGGCATCTGGCACCAGCGTTGCGGCTAACTTTGAAACCTTAGCAATTTACCATAGCGTCCGAGGAGGGAGGGGAGGAGGCAGCTGTAGGCTGCCCCAGCTCTCACATCCCATAGTTTAACTGTATGCACAATGGTGGGTTTTTTATTTTTTTTAATTCTAGATATTTTTTTAAATTATGAAAGTTGACGTTTTTATGCTCAGTGGAGCATTAAGAATCTCTGAGGATTTTATCACTAAGACTTCATTGTTTATTTCCCAGAAGAGCTCTAAGACAGAAACCTGAGATAGTCCCGAGGTAGGTGTGCTTGTCAGCCATGTGTGTAGATGGAAGTCGGAGGGTCAGCATCAACAGCCCACTGCTTTCTTTTGAGATAAGCTTGTGCTCAACCCCCCATACACACATCCAGACTCCACCAGGCTCCCTGTCTTACCTTCTTCTTGCTTTCATTTTCCTAAATTGTATGGCTAAATTCTCTTGTGTGAATTAAGTGATCATATGTCAGGTCTCCCTGAGGGGTAGAGTCCTTGGAAATGCTCAATAGAAAAGCCTGACCGTCAATGTGTCTTCAGATGCGCCATGCTTTAAGAATTAGTCAAAATCTCATTAAAATGTACAATCTTAATTACCTGTGGTGTAAGCGAATTACTCAGATTTCACCTGGGTCAAGAGTTAAGAAATTATTTAAGTTATTTTTCAGGGTAAAAAGCGTGACCCACAATAAAATTCTGCACAAGTGGCTTTGATGACATCTGCTTTACTTTTGAGGAACCTGGCTGTTCTAGTTTCCGGTCTGTTGCTGTGAGAAAACACTGAGACCAAAAGCACCTTAAGGGAGGAAAAAGTTTGTTTCAGCTTACAAATGATAGTGCGACATCAAGGGGAACAAGGCAGGAGCTCAAGGAGCGGGAGCTTGAAGCAGAGACCAAGGAGGAACCCTGTTTATTAGCTCTCTCTGGCTTCCTGACTGATGTCTTCTGCAGCCCAGGGTCACCTGCCCAGAAAATGACGCCATCTGCAATGAGGTGGGGCCCTCAACATCAATTAATACTTAAGGCAATACCCTGGGGGCTGGAGAGATAGTCCAGCTATTACAAGCATTTGCTACTCTCCCAAAGGACCCAGCAAGGACATCAAGCCACTTGGAACAGCCTATAACTCCAGTTCAGAGGATCTGTGTGTGTGATCAGTACATGCCTCTGTGGATACCAGGCGTGCATGTGGGGCATATACATGCATGGAGACACTCATGTATAAAATAAGAAAAGCAAACTAGACGATATCCTGATGGAAGCCCACAGGCCCGTGAGATGTAGGCAACCATCCCCTCCGTGACTCTGGCCGTGTTCCGGTGATATGGTTTCATTTCGCTTGTCACCTGTAGGCAATACTAAATGGTGCAGGCTGCGTTCCCATTCGCCAGTTCTGTCTCGTCTTGACACAGGGTCTCCTGGATCCCAGGCTGGCCTAGGTTAACCTTAAGCTTCTGGTTTATTTGGTGCTGGGATTTGCACCCAGGGCTTCATGCGTGTCAGGCAAGTATCTTCCAGCGGAGCTGCGTCCTCTGTCCCCACTCGCTGGCTGTGGTGGCTTCAGCACACCTGCCCTTTTTCTTAGCCTCTTGAATTCCTGACTTGGGAATTTCCTAACTAGTTTCTTCTCTCCCCAGCTTCCCTTTTTGACAGAATTCTGGCTCCTGTTTAATCTTCCAGAGATGTTTGTCTTGTGTTAGTTACTGTAGGTCATTTGGTCAGTAATTTGGAATCTCCCATTTCCCGTTCCTCCGTTTTAGTTTTTAATTGGTGCTACACTCACTTATCCTCCCCCACACTCTTTAGCACACATTTTTCCAGGCACTCACTCTGTTTCCGGCCAGTCCCACTGTGGCTTCTTACAACCCTTTCCCTTCCTCACACGCAGTCCGGCCCTCCAGCCCTGGAAGGCCTTTCTGATTCTTATCTTTTCAGAGGCTTTTCACAAAGATGGAAACACTAGAATCTGGTCTTAAAGCCCGGTCCTTCCCTCACCTGTAGGGTTCCTGCTGTGCTCAGGTAAAGAGGATCCAGAGCCAAGTTAGGTGTGGTGGCACATGCTAGGCTCCTGCCTCAGAGAGCTAACGACTATCTGGCCGGCAAATACAGAGCAAGGCCTGGGCTCAAAAATACAAATGGAAGAGAGGCACGGTGTTACCTCATCCTGCCTGTAAGCGTTTAGTTTGCTGGCTCCTGCTGCGCCTCCTTTCTGTTCAGTGTGCCAAGCCTGTGACTCCGAAGGACACTGGACAATTACTCCCTGAGAAGCAGCCCAGGAGTTCCATTCCTCTGCTGTTGGAGGCCCACGGTCAGGTTATGTAATTACAGGCAAGCTCAGACCTCAGCAACTGTGCTCTGGAGACATCAATGTTTTGATTCTCCACTGTAGGGGAAAACAGAAACCAGCTTTTCCCATGAGGTGCAGAGAAAGGGGCTCCATAAGTCTCCATCTGTGAAGAAAAAGGAAAACACCTAACTCCAGGATTTGATGCATCACTTGAACTTCTAAAATTTAAACCCCTTTAACCACTGCAGGATAGCCAATCTCTCAAGTGGGTATAGGAAGCAAGTGAGGCTCAGAGAGGCTGAAGGAACTGGCCTGAGGACACAGAATAAGGGAACCTCAGGATTGAGCTTCTAAAAGATTTGCAATGGAAGCACACAAGCACGCCTTCCCTGAGTCCTAGGCGACAGGTGAACTAGAGTGTGCCTGGAAAATCCACTGAGGCTACTTTATACAGCCAAAGGCCAAAAAGTAATGGCTGTGTAGCTCAAGGCACTTTGCTGATCATGGACAAGACTCTGGGTTCAGTGCCCCCAGCACCCCCACCCCCCCACAGAGAGAGAGAGAGAGAGAGAGAGAGAGAGATGTAATAACAGTTTTGATGAAGAGAAGATTAAAAAGTCCTCTCCTTTTTACCCCCCTCATATTCTCTCCCTCTCTCTCTCTCTCTCTCTCTCTCTCTCTCTCTCTCTCTCTCTCCTTTCTTGTTGTTGTTAGTGATGTTAGTTAGTGTTTTGAGACAGTTTCACTATATAGCCCAGACTACCCTTGAACTTACTATGTAGACCAGGTTGCCCTTGAACTCACAGCTATTCTCCTGCTCCATCCTCTTGAGGGCCAGAGTTATGAGTCCTGGCCACCTCTACACAAATTACTATAACCCTGTCTACGCTTCAATATGAGGCCTAGGCAGAAGTCTCTAAGACCTGGATCTTGAAGAAAGTAGATCAAAACTGTTCTTTTAATCTGGCCAAACTGATAAGCACTCCTGTGTTTCTAGGTGAGAGAGGAAACAATGGACACCAGAAGTTATCCCAGCCCTCCAGACAGGCTCTCGGTCTTCGCAGAGTCTGCCCACTTGCCACTGTCCAGGCCCTTCTACCTGGACCCCATGGTTACTGTCCACCTATGCCCCGACGCCCCGGTGCCGGCCCCTTACACGGACGAGCTGCCTCTGCTGCCCTTTTCCAGTGACACCCTGATCATGGACAATTACGGGGACCCATACCCCTTCCCCTTCCCTATGCCTTACACCAACTACAGGCGCTGTGACTATACCTATGGGCCGGCCTTCATCCGCAAGAGGAACGAGCGAGAGAGGCAGCGAGTCAAGTGTGTGAACGAAGGCTATGCCCGGCTGCGACGGCACCTGCCAGAGGACTACCTGGAGAAACGACTCAGCAAAGTGGAGACCCTCAGAGCTGCCATCAAGTATATCAGCTACCTGCAGTCTCTCTTGTACCCGGATGAGACTGAGACCAAGAAAAACCCTCGAACAACCAACTGTGGCTCCCTGGACCCGGCTCTGAGAGTCATTTGAGTCAGTTCTTCCCCAAATGGGGTCTGCAGCAGCAGAAGCAGTCAGTAGATCTCATTCACGTGGTTTCCAGGACACAGCAGTACCCCCAATATCAACCTTCATTAAATGTTGCTTACCTGGGTTTCAGATGTACTAAAGTATCTCATGCAGATTGAGAATCCCACGCTGGTCTCTCTGCTTTAAGAACTCTGAGGGTACAGGAGTTCCCCGGTTCTCTGCACTTCCCACACACAGCCTTGGCGGAAGGCTCTCTTCAAAGTATGGAAAGCTGGATATTTCCAATTAGTTTAGACGCATCTTTTTCTTGCAGTTTACACACTGCTTTCCAAGCCTCTGGGACTGGCTGGGAAGATGACTGGGCGATTGAGCACTCATTGGGCAGGCAGGCAGGCAGGCAGGCAGGCAGGCAGGCAGGCAGGCACACACAGGGCTTGGAGGTCAGACCCTCAGCATTTCACGCAAATACGGAGGGGGGTGGGGTAATGGGGGTGGGGTGTCATAGCCTACCTGTAAATCCAGCCTCTGAAAATGGAGGCTGGGCATCTCCAGGGAAAGCATGCGGGCAAGCTCTGGGTTTGATTGAGAGACCCTAATTCAGTGAATAAGGTAGAAGATCGATCAAGATCAAGGGTGGTTCAAGCACGTGCACAACGTGCACACACACATTCCCCATGTGTGACCATACATATGTGAACATACCTATATACACATGCATAATATATGCACATGAAAATGGAGGGGGCAAACAAATTTAAACAACAACAACAAAACCCCCAAAACAAAATTGTTGAGTTTAAAGTTTCACTTTGTCTTCATGTTGGGATCTTCATCCACAAAATGAAGAAAATAATAACAGTAATTTCCTGTGAGTTTACTCAGGGACTAACGGTGCCTGGCAGCTAATCAGGATTCCTGACTGTTGCTTGTTATTACTGTTGCCTTCATCCTTGTATAGTGCACAGCATCACCACTGTCCAGTCTCGCCCATTTCAGGGCATCTTCAGCTGCTCTGTGGGACCTTCCTTTGTGCTTGCACAGCAAGCAATTTATCCTTTGAACTATCTTTCCAGCCCCAAGTCTCTTGCCTTCACTAGGAAGATGCTGTCAGCCCTACAGGACTGCCCTAGAATCCCTGGAGATAAAGGGAGAATACAAAATTTGCCCTTATTTCTCCCCCTTACCCACAACTCTTAAGCTTCCCAATGCTTCCGGTCATCCTTTGCACATGCTCAGTACCTTCCTGAGCTCTATTGTAGCCTGTTGGCTCATATCCATAGTAACCTGCTTGGCAACCAAGAGTTGTTGGACCAATGCCATGAGCTCCAACTGTCAGATGAGGCAGAGACTGGGACAAGGCTGAGGTCTAGGCCAGATTTGCACTTTTAGGTAAGTCCCTTTGGGGTTCAACCTCTGACTTTGGGCAGGGGTAGACCCTAATAAGTCTTAGGTGGCAGCTGCTACCTCTGAAGTCCACAAAGGGGATGGTCCTGAGTCTTGTAGGTGACCAGGTTAGGAGGGGACTTGGTGGCCTCTGCTGAGGGTCAGTTGGTCAGGGCAGGGTGTGTAAAGGGAACAAGCATGCTCCAAGGAGTCCCAGCCACTGAGGTCCTCCAATCGGAGGTCAAACCAACTGGAGCTGAGCTGCCAGGTGTTTCCTGTGGCTCATCTTTGAAAAGGTAACAGACAGGGAGTGGCAGCGTCTGAAGAATGATCAAAGGGTTCTCAAAGCCCCTAGCTTAAGTTCTTCAGTCCACCCTAGTTCCCCAGGGACGTTCTGAGTTAAGTATTCCAAAGGGGAAACTCTGGGTGTGTGGGGGAACCCTGGGGTACGTCCTCTGCTGGGCCAAGGCTACAGCTGTGATGCCTGTGTTTGCTCCAGGTGGGCACTCTGAAAGCCATGCAGCCCTCTACCAGGCCTGGGCTGCCGCTGCCCAAATGCTGCAGTGTGGCCACAACCGTGAAAGCCCCTGACCTGCATGGTGCGGTGCCACCCTGGGACATGTCCGTCGCCTGTCCCTTTGCCACACAAGCAGCCTGGCTGCCCACGCACTGCACAGTCACCAGGTACCAACCTCTGTCTCTCCTCCTTCCTTTCTCCTCTTTTCCTGGTCCTAATGGCACTTGGATGTCCTCAAATGTCTGGGATTTCCCAGAACAGCATCTTCAGTCAGCTCTCTAAAGTGTGACTATGAGGGGACAAAGGAACCTCAGCCTGTAGCAAGTTCTAGGAACCAGACTGCCTGGGATAGGGACACACCAGTCCAAGTGATCAACTTAAATTTTTTATTTCAGTATATGGGTGTTTTGCCTGCCTAAGTCTGTGCACTACATGCATACAGTACCCGAGGAGGCCAGAAGAGGGCAGTGGATCTGCTAGAACTAGAGTTACATACAGAAGATTGTTAGCAGCCATGTGGGTATTGGAAACTAAATCTCTATCCTCTTCAAGAGCAACGAGTGCTCTCAACCACCGAACCATCTCTCCAACACATTGCTCAAGTTCTTAATTTATTTGTTTGGATCTCCCTATTCAAAACCAAATAAAGCATCTTTTTATTCAGGTTTTTGTACAAAACAGCTTTTTCAAAAACCTAGACCCTCTTGGGCTGGAGAGATTACTCTGCAGTTAAGAGTGATACTGCTGGGCTGGAGAGAAGGCTCAGTGGTTAGGAGCACTGGTACTGAGTTCAAATCCCAGAAACCACGTGGTGGCTCACAACCATCTATAATAAGATCTGATGCTCTCTTCTGGTGAGTCTGAACAGAACTATAGTATTCTTATACATAATAAATAAATCTTTTTTTTAAAAAGTGCATACTGCTGTCGCAGGTGATCTGGCTTTAATTCCTAGCACCCATATCAGGTGGTTCACAAATGCCTGTAACTCCAGCTCCAGGGAATCTAAACACATACAATCCTAAAAGTAACAATAAATATTTGAATTTAAAAAAACAAAACAAAAACAAAAAACCTGGGCTGTGGTGGCTTTAGTCCCAGCACTTTAACTCTGGCAGAAGCAGGGAATTCTTTGAGTTAGAGGCCAGCCTTGTCTACGCAGGATAGCCAGGGCTACAAAGAAAAACCCTGTCTTGAAAAGCCAAACCAAGGGCTGGCGAGATGGCTCGATGGTTAAGAGCACTGACTACTGTTCTTCCAGAGGTCCTGAGTTCAATTCCCATCAACCACATGGTGGCTCACAGCCATCTATAATGGGATCTGATGCCCTCTTCTGGTGTGTCTGAAGATAATCATATACTCATATACCTAACATAAATAAATAATTCTTTAAAAAGGAAAAAGAAAAACCAGGGGCTGGGGATTTAGCTCAGTGGTAGAGCGCTTACCTAGGAAGCGCAAGGCCCTGGGTTCGGTCCCCAGCTCCGAAAAAAAGAACCAAAAAAAAAAAAAAAAAAAAAAAAGAAAAACCAAACCACAAAGGTCAGGTCCCTCATTCTTCTACTGCCCTAGGCCAGAGAGCCCTGCCACTGGAGTTCCCAGAATTGGAGTTCCCAGAATTGGCCTCATCTTCCACTACTCCTTAGCCCCTTCATGAGCTTCTCTGTACTTCCATACCCTCTGACCCCTTGAGTCAAGTTCCTTACAGTTTGGTTCCCTGGTCACTTTCTAGTATGCTGTCTACTGGGTTGGGACTCACCTCCCAGCTCCTCTTTCAAACGTTCATTAACACAAGCATACAGTTGGTTTCATTGTGGTTACTGTGAAACAAATGCCCGGTCCAAAAACTGCCTTCACTTTCTGCTAACTCCTGAAGTTTAGCCGATTTTACAGGAAGTCAAAGATTGCCACATTCTCCCCGATTCCTGCTGCTCACACCCTTGTCATCCTCATGCAGCGAGTCTCCTCCCAGCTCCGCTCCAGAGGCGCGTTTCCTTCTGCCTTTCACTCACTCTACATTTATCCAGGTGAGAACTCGCACTACGGCTCGCACGCGGAGAGTCAGTGTTCTCCTTCCACAGTGTGGAATCTGGGGATCGAACTCAGATCATCAGGCTCGGTGGCAAGCGCATTTACCCTGCGAGCCATTTCTAGGGTCCTCTCGATGTCTTTATGTTTGTGTTCATCGCTGATCTCGTTGCTTTCCCAGGTGTGGTTCCTGTTGCCCATGTTTTCACACTGCTGACCCGCAGTGGCCGGGGCTCAGCTGGCTGGGAAGAGTCGGAGATGCTGCTGGCTCCTGGGTCCTGGCCAGAAAGGAGCAGGATGGCTTTTATTATCTGGCTCAGATAAAGGCTGCGCCGGAGGCAAGTCCTTCTCCCCAGCAGCTCCCCACACTCCGCTGGTGCCCTGGTCGCGCCTGAGGTGTCTTAGCTGTGTACGTTCAGGAGTTTGGTTTTTGGGCTAAGTTGCCGCGGCCGTGTGGTGAAGTGCCACGCAAAATGAGCAGCCGAAATGACCAAAACTTGTTTTTTCCCATTTCTTGAGGCAGTAAGTCAGGTGTTTCAAGGTCCGTTCTCTCTAAAGGCTACAAGGAAGATTCTGTTTCCTGTCAGTCTTGTAATTCCCAGTATTTGATCAAAATCTTGGGGTTTCCATAGCTTGCAGAAGTATCACCCTGATCTCTGCCTTCAACTTAACATGGTTTTTCCTCTGAATATTATTCTATTCAAATTTCCTCCTTTTCACAAATATTTTTACTTTTGTGTCTCTGTGTACTTTCATGTGCATTGGCCAGAAGAAGGTATTGGCTCTGCTGGATCTGGCTGACAGGTGACTGTGAGCTGCCTGATGTGGGGGCTGGGATCTGAACCTAGGTCCTCGACAACAGCAGGTGTGCTTAACCACTGAGCAATCCCTCCAGCCCCGCAAATCTCCTCTTGGTATAAAGACATCAGTCAGATCAAGGACCTGCCATGCTCGCTGTGACCTCATCTTAACCAATTCTACCTATAATGGCCTGATTCCTAAAAAGATCACAGGCTGGGGTCCTGGGACCAAGATTGAGTACATTAACTTGCAGAAGGGGAAACACAATTCATCTCTTAACAGCAAGAAAAATGTCCATGTGTTGTTCAGGAAGATCCGGCGTGTTGAGTTATGGCCATGAGCCTCAGAGAAAGAAGAATGAGGATGTGCACGTTTGCTCTCACACACAACATCTTGTTCCTGAAGTGCCAGGAGCCAGGCCTAGGCCCGACTTCAGTGGCAACTTACTTCTTTTGGACTTCTCTTCCTAAAATCAGTTTTATTTTAATTGTATGTGAGTGTATCATGTGCATGTAATGCCAACAGAGGCCAGATGAGGTCATCAAATCCCTCCTTAACCGGAGTGAGAGGTGGGACCCAAACATGGGATCTCTGCAAGAGCAGCAAGTGTTCTTTTTTTTTTTTTTTTTTTTTTTTTCTTTTCTTTTTTTCGGAGCTGGGGACTGAACCCAGGGCCTTGCGCTTGCTAGGCAAGCACTCTACCACTGAGCTAAATCCCCAACCCCAGCAAGTGTTCTTATAGCAACTGAGCCATCTTGGATCCCAAGTTTTAGTTTTTTGTCATAGGACTTCATGTACCCCAGGATGCCCTGAACTCGGTCCTTCTGATCCTCTTGCTCCACCATGTTTGGTTTATGTGGTGCTGGGGAGGGAACCCAGGGTCTTGTACATACTAGGAATGCTCTCTGCTATGCCCCCAGCTCCAGTACTTTTCTTTTAAGAGTCATATATGTGTGTGTACTCATGTGTATATGTGTCATGACATGTGGGTGGGACAACTGGGACAGTTGTGCATCCTAGGAATTGAACTCGTAGGTAGTCAAGTTTGGCTGCAAGCACCTTTCCCCACAGAGACATCTTGCTTGCCCCATCTTTTATTTTTTTAAACAGGGTCTCAGTCTGTAGCCTCAACTGCCCTGACACTTGTGTAGCTTAGCATGGTCTGGTACACAGTACAAACCCCCAAGCTGTCCCCAACAAAAGCAATTCTCCTGCCTCCACTTCCCTTGTGCTAAGATTATATGTGTCACCATACTCTATCCCTCTGTTGGATTTTAGGTCCTTTTTTTTTTTTCTTTTAAAGGCTTTATGTTGGGGTTGGGGATTTAGCTCAGTGGTAGAGCACTTGCCTAGCAAGCGCAAGGCCCTGGGTTCGGTCCCCAGCTCCGAAAAAAAGAAAAGAAAAGAAAAAAAAAAGACTTCATGTGTATGAGTGCTTTGTGTAATGGTTTGAATGAGAATGACCCCTATAGGCTCCCATATTTGAATGCTTGGTCCTCGGTTGGTGGACCGGTTTGGGAAAGGTTGGAAGGCATGACCTTGTTGGAGGTGTCTCAGGGTGGGGGGGGGGAGGTGTTGGTGGGGTTGGGCTTGAGGTTTCAATGCATTCTCAGCTCTTTCCGACTTGTACCTGTGGATCGAGATGTAAACCAGGTATCATGCCTGCTTGCCTGCCTGCTGCCACGCTCCCCACCACGATGGCCATGGGCTCTAACCCACTGAAACTGAGCCCCAAATAAATCCTTTCTTTTATAAGTTACCTTGGTCATGGTATTTTATCAAAGCATTAGAGAAGTAACTAAGACAGACTGCATGTATATATGTGCAGGATATATGTGCCTGGTGGCTACAGAGGACAGAAGAGGGAGTTAGAGACCCTGGAACTGGAACCATAGAGAGTTGCAAGCCTCTATGTGGGTGCTGGGAACCAAACTCTAGCCTCTGCAAGGGCAGCCGGTGCTCTTAATTATGAACCATCTCTCTAGCCCCAGTGTTAAATCTTATTGTTTTTTTCCCTATAGCTGGAGAAGCGGGGGGCCCTGGTTGTGGAATTTGAGGCACCCCTTGTCACTGACGTAAAGCTGCCAGCCCAGCAGCGGAGAGTGGTGTTTCCAGAGGATGTCATTCAGTTTTCACCATCTGTGCCACACTCACTGCAGCTGGGAGACAAGGTGCTGGCACCCTGGGAACCGGAGCAACAGCAGTATGGCCCGGGCACTGTTCTCTTGGGCTCGAAGAAACAAAAAGGACAAAGAGGTAAGGGAGCTACCGTGACCCTGAGAGAGATGTGTCATGGGGGAAGGAGCACTATTGGTGATCAGAGCTCAGGGGGTCTTAGAACCACAGCAAAAATAGCCCTTCCAGCGTTCCTGGCGGCCTTCTGCAGTGGCGGCTGAGCCATGGTCCTATTTTCCGGGCTATATGATACGTTTAATGTCAGGGATGACAGTCAGGGTGGCTTATGCCGTAATGCTAGCCTAGCACTTAGAAGCTGAGCCAGGAGGATTGCTGCAAATTTGAAGGCAGTCTAGGCTATAGAGTAAGAGTTTCTCAAACAAAACACACACACACACACACACACACACACACACACCCCAAAAAGCAGGGGTTGGAGAGGTAGTTTAGTAGTTAACAGGACTTGCTATCCTTACAAAGGACCCAGATTCAGTTCTCAGCACGCACATGGAAGCTTACATCCTTCTGTAACTCCAATTCCAGTAGATCTAATACCCTCTTCTGGCCTCCCTGAGCACCGTGTATGAATGTGGTACACTTACATATATCCAGGCAAAGCACTTGTACATATAAGATAAAAATTAATAAAGAATATTTAGCAAACAAAACAAGAAACCAAAAAAGTATAAAGTAAAATCAAGGGAAACAACCTAAAAATTACCATGTCTATATTGATCACCTAAACCATACCAAGAGGTGGGTGTGATGTTTTGTGTGTGTGTGTGTGTGTGTGTGTGTGTGTGTGTGTGTGTAATTCCAGCATTTAGTAGGCTGAAGCAGGAGGATAACGAATCTGGAGTCAGCTAGGACTACATAATGAGACCTGTCTCAAACTCAAACCAATAAACCAAACATCGCTCTGTTAGTAGTGGTGGTGAAAGTATCTAGAATCATGGGAGAGTCACTTCCCCATTATCGTCAAGTCCTCCAGGGACTGACAATCCTCTCGAGCCAGCGAAACAGCACAGCTTCTGCTGAGGCTTCACTTTGGTTCTGCATGAAATCCAGGCCCTTCCGGGTCATCTTTAGCTGAGGAAGCAAGCAGGCACCAGTAAATCGTCCAGAACTGATGGTCAGTAAGGTACAGGAGAGGGAGCCGTTCCCACAGGCTCTCTGGGCACAGTGGCACATGGCGATCCAGAAAGAGGAGAGGGGTGGGGCTGAGGCTTTGGCTCTGGGCATTCCAAAGAGCCAGGAATTCAAAAGGAAATGTCTCCGTTTTCTATTCATAGCATCTAAAGAAAAAGAAATCCCTGTTCACTTTTGGAATGGCAAGACAGCTAAGGTGCCTCTGGACAGGGTCAGGTGGGTGCCCCCCACAGTCTGGAAGAAGGCCGTGGAAAGACTACAAACACCTCACACCAGGGACTGCCACCGTTCTTGTCTCTGGGCACCTCACTGCTCTCGGCTGGGACCCAATACTGGATGCACTGCACACAGGCATCCTCTGGACTCTTCCTTCTTATGCCCTCCCTGCCTCTCCTGTGCCTGCTGCCAGCTTCAGTGTCAGAGCAGCTGCCCTCTGGTGGGACCTAGCTGGTGGCCTTTCACCGGGACCTCAGAGCTCACAACCAGAGAACTCCCAGAGCCAGAGAAGCCCACAGCTCAGCTCTTGTCCCTACAAGGTCCTAAAGAGGTAGCAGTGTTCAGCCACAATATGTCCTCTTCCTCCTCTTCTGAGGAAGAAAATTCAGAGAGGCACCTGGAGGTGGGACTGCCTCAGAGACAGATGGTAAGCAGGGCAGTCAACACTGACCCCATCCTTTCTGAGACATCTCTGCGGCAGTGCAGCCCCCACAAGCCTGAGTGGAGGTACTGGAGGAGAAACGGGCCTGAGCCGCCCCCTGGCAAGCTAGGTATGTTTACCGGGGGTGTGGTTAGCTTCCTGGGCAGGGGCTAGGGGCTGCATGGGTCTTTTGAGAATCAGGTCCACTCTGGTGGGCTTGGATGTAATGAATGTATGGAATGCAAGCTGTGGAGGAGACTGAGATATGAGGGAAATGGCAGCTTCGATGTGAACAAGGACTGGTCAGTTGATTGTGCTCTGAACTGTACCTTTATTTAATATCTTCCTCTTCCTTTTTGAGACAGGCAGGGTCTCCTGTAGTGCAAGCTGCCCTTGAATTACTCAATAGCCAAAGATGACTTTGAACTCCTGATCCTCTGACCTCTACCTCCTGAGGTGGGGATTACAGGCAGTCAGGTTTCTGTGGTTCTTGGGTAGAGCCCAGGCCATCATGAATACTTAGGCAAATACTCTACCAACATCCTAGCCATATCTTTCCTTTTCTGTCTTCACATCTGCAACAGGGCACTGCCTCCAGGTGTTGATGAGAGCCAAGACCCCAGCAAGTATAGAAACTGGACCTTAGATGTTGGTAACTAGGTTGTATGGTCCACACGGGCCCTCAGTAAGAGTCGGGGAGCACCACATTTTGCTGCCCATTTTATACCTAGCAGATACTGCGGCCACCCCTAGCTTCACCTTGAGCTGAGGATTACGGAGCACACCTTGGTGGGTTGGAGATGTGTGTTGTTGTCTGCCTCGTACCTATCCTCTCTAAATTGCTCTCAGACTACATGAAGAGCAGAAGCCTAGGTAAGGGGGCAGTGCTGCATGGGGCAGGTGGCCTGGAATAGCCTGGGTTTGACTTCGGAGGCCTGTTGTCCCTGATACACTGAGGAGGGATCTGTGGTAGGCATACTATGACTAAGAGTTAGAACACCAGGGCTACAGACTTAAGGGCCACTAGATACTGTGCAAACTGAGCCCCACTGCAAGTCTCTATTTGAAGCCATTGGCTTGTTCCTAGAACAGCTACTTAGCCAAAAGGACTATTCAGCCCATGAGCAGTTTGTTCTCACCACAGAAGTAAGTCTTCAGTTCCAGGAAGTTGAGATTTTGTTTCTTCTTTCTTAGGTGACTCCCCTATATCCAGGGTTGGTAATCTCAGCTCTCAGGAGGCAGAGGCAGGTCACTCTCTGAGTTCAAAGCCAGCCTAGTCTACAGAGTAAGTCCCAGGACTACAGAGAGAACCTGTGTCCAGCACGCTCACAGGGCAGCTCACAATTTTCTGTCAATCAGGGGATTTGATTCCCTCTTCTGGCCTCCACAGGCACCTGTATATACACGGGATACAGCCACACAGATATATACACATATACATAAATAAAATGATCTTTTTTTTCTTGTTTTGCTTTTCAAGACAGGGTCTCTTTGTATATAGTTCTGGCTATTCTAGAACTCACAATGTAGACCAGGCTACCTTCAAATTTTAGAGCGCTATCTGCCTCTGCCTCCCAAGTGCTGTGGATTAATGGCTTGTGCCAATCATTGCCAGGCTAAAACTGAATCTTCAAAAAATATATAAAAAGAGAAAGGTTTCTTTTGTTCTTGGGTATTTTGTTATATCAGAGGAAAAGATTAATTTCTGGAGCTGGCCCAGGGAGCATCATCAGGAATATTCTAAACCTACATAGAGAATATTCTAGACGGTGTGTGGGAAAGAACCATCCCCAGCTTTCTTCCTATTTAGATCTAGTCCTGAGAAGTCCCATCCCCTGCAGTTGTTGTCTCAGCAGTTTTGACAGTCTGTTTATGTAGCTATGTAGCCCAGACTAGCCTGGTTGTAGGATTATAGGTGGAAGCCACCATCCAGATGCAGTACTGCCTGTCATGGTCAAGTGGCAAAGATGACTCATGTACAAAGCCATGTGTGAGCCAGGGCTGGAGACAACACAGCAGGTGACAGAGCATTTTCCTTTCCAGCTTTGTGTCCTTGTAAGGAAATGTAATGCTTGACTTCCAAATATAATTGGTATTTAATCAGTACTAAGTACCAGTACTCCATCAAACGGTACTTGATACAAGTCTGCCAAGTTCCCAAGATCCACTGGTTTGTGGGTCCTCTGCCCTCGGAACATGGCTCTATGCATTCCCTTACAAGGACACTAGCAAGAGAAAGGAAAGCTGCTACCTACTGTTGTCTCCAACACTGATCCCACTATTG
The DNA here is from genome assembly GCF_021556685.1 of Rattus norvegicus. Classification (NCBI taxonomy): domain Eukaryota; kingdom Metazoa; phylum Chordata; class Mammalia; order Rodentia; family Muridae; genus Rattus; species Rattus norvegicus. The sequence goes on along the minus strand of NC_141534.1, from coordinate 176,681,953 downwards.
ATCTTGGGTTTAGGGATAAGATGTCATCACAATAAGATACCCAGGAGCTAGCTCTGAAAGCTACCAATATGAAAACATGGCGAACTCAACCAGAAGCTGAACACAAACAGTGAAGTCAGGGCATTTGGACAACCAGAGGAACAATGTCCTTAGAAGAAAGCCCTGAACATCTGGGTAAAGCAGAGTGTCTGAGCAGGGCACTGGAGGAACCCCTTAAGTAGTTCTTTCCGGGGTCGGGGTCTATTCTACTGAGAATGGTAAAACTATGGCTCCTTTCCTATAGCCACATATGGGAAACCACACATACTCACTGTTTCGCCTATGTCAGAAGGCTTACAGGACCCACAGAGTTCATCGTAGGCTTCCAGGAATATGTGCAAAGGTCCTAAATGTTCCGAGCACCCAAGTTGGGCAGTTCACAACCACCTGTATCCAGCTCCATGGGATCAGATCCCTTCTTCTGGACTTGAGCATACTCACAGCCACAAGAGCAAAGTCCATATATAAACACATAACTTTAAAAATGGAGATGGCTCATTGGCTAAGAACATTTGTTGCTCTTGCAGAGGACCCAGTTTGGTTCTAGCACTCATATGGCAACTTACAAGCATCTGTTGGCCACCATGGGTGCTAGGGACACCAGTGGTGCACATATACACATTCAGGTAAATGCTCGCACACATAAAAATAATCTTAAAGAGCAAATCAGGCAATGTGGCTCATGCCTGTAAATCCCACAATTTGGGAAGCTCCAAGTCTGACGCCAGCCTGGGTGACAGTGTGTGCTAGGCCAGTCTGCTACTACACTGAGACTGTCTTATGTAAAACACAAAGCAAAAATCTTTAAAATTACAGTCAGCATATATGAATTAAGGTTTTTTTCTCTTACAGGAAGTTAAAGGATCATGAAAAGAGTAACCCCAAAGAATAGTTGACAAAGGAACAGAGGAGGCTGAGTGGTGGCGCACAAGAGTACCTAAGAGCAACCGCTCTGCGGAGACCTGCAGGAAAGCGGCATCTGGAAGAACGTGCTGTGCCTGCACACAAATGGGTGGCCATGCCTTAGAACTCCTGGCCAGTGCCCTGAGGAACTGCTCAGGACACCTATTCACAGAGGGACAGGCATGCCCACTGCTCTGGGCAAAGGCATCTCATTTGTACTGTCTTCTTATAAAGCCTACAGCTGTAGATGGGAAACACTGTCTATCTGCTTTTTTTTAAAGATTTACTTATTATATACAAGTACACTGTAGCTGTCTTCAGACACACCAGAAGAGGGCATTGGATCCCATTACAGATGGTTGTGAATCACCATGTGGTTGCTGGGATTTGAACTCAGGACCTCTGGAAGAGTAGTCAGTGCTCTTAACCACTGAGCCATCTCACCAGTCTATCTTTCTTTCTTTTTAATACCAATAAAGTGAATTATTTTTATTTCTAATCTCTCCCTTCATTACCATAATTAACATGTACTTGGAAAGGCTGTTCAGACAGCACCATTACGTTACTGTTTTTGGGCACACAGCATGGGGGACTTCTAAAACTTCAGGTTAAAATGAGCTTGAAAGAGACAGACTCCAGTTCAGAAAGGCTGCCCCACTACAGCCAGCATTAAACCCAGGATTAATGCATCATTATTAAGACAGTTATAGGGTGGTTTTATTCTTCTTCTTAGAGTGAAATGATGGCAGTGATGTCAACATCATACGGGGAACACCAAGTCCACACTTTGCCCCGAGTCAACTGCAACCACATGCGTCTTCTTGCTTAAGGCACCTGAGCCCACAGTGACAGAATAGGTCCCTGGATAGACTTCTATGTAGAGGTCCTTAGAGATGTTCTCAATCTGGAAGGAAAAGAGATTAAGGTGGTTTGAATCAGATCTCAGAGCCATTTTAGCATCTCCACCAGGCTGCCTTTGTATGCCAGAAGTGGGGCAAAATGTACAGACAAGGGGTCCTGCTTTCGCTTGGTCACATGATAAAAAACACTTGTTTTGGGGACTCTGCCTTTGTGCTCATTGCTTTCTTTCTAAATCTGTGAGAATACCTACCCAACAAGCAAGCACATAAGACCTTTGTTTTTTTTTTTTTTTTTGTTTTGTTTTGTTTTTTTTTCGGAGCTGGGGACCAAACCCAGGGCCTTGTGCTTGCTAGGCAAGCGCTCTACCACTGAGCTAAATCCCCAGCCCCCCCCCCCTTTTTTTTGAGACCTTTGTAAAGGTGTGGCTGCTCACACCTTCTGGAGAGAGGCAGTAGGATCTCTGTGAGTTTGAGGCCAGCCTGCTTTACATACAGAGTTCCAGGACAGCCAGGGTACATAAAAAAAGACCTGATTTAAAAAACCAAACCAAACCAAACAACCAACCAAAAAAAACCAAACCAAACAAAGCATAAAAGAAGGAAGAGGAGGAGGAAGAGGGGGAGGAAGAGGAGGGGAGGAGGAAGTGGAAGAGGGGGGAGGAGGAGAGGGAAGAGGAGGAAGAGGAAGAGGAGGAGGGGGGAAGAGGAGGAGGAGGAAGAAGAGGAGGAGGAAGTGGAGGAGGAGGAAGAAGAGGAGGGGAAGAGGAGGAGGAGGAGGAGGAAGAGGGGGGAGAGGAGGAAGAAGAAGGGGAGGGAGAGGGGGAAGAGGAGGAGGAGGGGGGAGAGGAGGAGGAAGAGCCTAGGTGAAGTAGGGTTAGGCAGAGGAGAGGGTAAGAGCTGTTGCTTGGGGTTGAGAAGTAGAAAATGGCACCTATGAGCAGAGACTGGCAAGGTCTGTTGGAATAAGAATGACTCTTTTAAATCATGTTTTGCTTGACTCCCTTAAGAGGCATAGTTTCTCTCCCAAAGCTAATGACATGAATGGATACCCTGTCACTGAAGCACTTACTTGGAAGATGGGCTTTTTTAATGTAAAGCCCTGAAAGCTGGAGTTGGTGAGACAGTATTCAGAGCTGAAGTGAGTACAAACCATTGTCCAGGGCTAGACCTCATACCTAGCTGGGATGTAGCTCAGGGCAGGTACATTGACAGGGCATGGTCTTTGTTCACATGGCACAAAAGCAAAGTCACAAACCAGGAGACAGCAGGTAAGAGTCCAAGTGCCTCTGGGTTGAGCCAAGCATGGTGGGACACACTTTTAATTGTAGCACTTGGGAGAAAGAGGCAGGGGGATCTCTGTGAGTTCAGCTAGCCTGGTCTACCCAGTTTCAGCCCAGCCAGGGCCTGTTTCAAAGGAAAAAATGCATCTGGGATGCTAATGCTACTTCATGTCTACTCAATGCTTGTAAGGAACCAAAGGCAGAGGTGTCATTTTTTACACCAAACATGGGAGACTACTGGCTAGCAAATTTTATAGCAGCAATAAATGAAAATGTCTTTCTTTCATCCCACCTTGCCTTGCAGACAGACTTCTGGCCTGTTTTCAAAATTTACTTTATTTTTACCACTTCTGAAAGGTCTAACACCTTAACTGATGTGCCATGGCACGTCAAAAGGAAGCCATTGCACCATTTACCAGAGGTCAACTGTGAAAACACCTGGGGGCCTCAGAATCACAGCCAAGGCCATGCTCTGCTCTCCTCCATACACAGCAGCAGTGAGAAAGTGTGCATTTGTGTAGAGCACTTGTTTGCCGCTCTTGTAGAGGATGCAGGCTTGGATCCTAGACCCCAGATGGTGGCTTACAAAACCCTATAAATCCAGTTCTAGGGGTCCTGCATTCTCTTCTGATCTCTGAGGGCGCCAGGCATACATGTGGTACATATACATGCAAGTACTCAAACATACACTAGAACAGGCTGATCAGAATCACCAAAATGGAGACTCCCATGCCCGACAGTTTGCTTTTGTACTAGAAGCAGAAGTTTTTAGTGCTAATAATCTGAACCCTGGCTAGCAACAAACTGTATACAAACAAAAGGGGTTTATTGCAGTGCTGTGTCCAAGTTCCTTTCCTCAGAATTCCAGCTCTTCTAAGTCCCAAACAAACTTGCTAGACTCTAGACCACTTACCCCTTGGTCCTGAAAGTGAAACAACTCCTACCTATTTCTATATATTTTTTTCCACAGAAACATTTCAAATAATTTGGAACCTGGTATCACCACACGTACACATTCTGGAATTTCAGCAATGGCTGCATTTTACAAGCAGAGGGTCAGGCCCTCCTGCTGCTTTAACAGATGGTGGAATTCTAGCAGGAGCCAAGGCCAATCCAGCTGAGCCTAGGAAGAGAGCTGAGAATACTTCACATTCTTTCCAACCACAACTATGAGCTCAGGCACCCAGAGTATCCCTCAAGCCTCCAGTGAAGGAAAGGACATGGAGAAAACAGTACTTTGTACCAATCCAAAATCTTGTGGCTCCCAAAGAAGACGCTATAGAGACTGCACAGATAGTGCCCAATAAGGAACGGGTCGGCAGGCTTATAGAAAGGCGGTGAAGCCCAGCATACTCTGTACTCACAGGCCAAGATGACTCTTGAGAATGCTCTGATGTTTGATAGATGCTTCCTGGACCAACAGATGTCTCTCCTCTGCAGTTTCTCTGTCAAGACAAATATTGATTAGGACTGAGATAAGCTTTGACCTCCAGAAAGCAAAGAGATTTTCTTTTATCTTAGCAGGATTATTTTGTATGGCCTTTCTCATCTGTCACTTGTTATTAGCGATCTGTTTGGTACAATTAGAACTATTTTAGTCTTGCTTTCCTTGTGGGCGTTCGGGTCTGGCAGTTTAAGACCCATTCCCATCCTGCTGCTTGCGAATAGGGTTCTCTAAACTCACAGCTTTGGTGTCCGGGACTATAACATGGCGCTCCCGGATGGGAGGGGAGACTGAAATGCTAAAGTCACCATACTCAACGGACTCTCAGAAACAGTTCTCTTTTTCCTGCTTCTCCAAGAAGTGCTATTGGCAGGGAACAAGGATAAGGCCTTGGAGGCGCCCCTTTTGTAAATCACAGGAGAGAGCAATGACACTTAGCCATGTATACACCTCACTTAATAGAGCTTAAAGGAACTCTACCAGGAGAGCTCAGGCCATGGTGGGAGGGAACTGCAGAACACAGACTCTGGTGATTGCACATCCCAGAGAGGAACTTAGGGAGTTTTTGAGCCTGCAATGAGCCCACTCACATACCTGTGCTCACTCCTGCCATTTTTGTTAAGCCCCTCCACTCCACTACCTTGAGATGACTTAAGAGGCCAGAAAAGTCAGGAGATTAACTTAGGGATTTGAATCTGGACTTAAGTTATAACTAAAGGAGTTTAAGAAAAAGCAAAACCAAAAAGTCTACTTTCATTGAACAAACAGAACCTTTGGCTTTCAAATGACAATGCATATTAACAGACAAGTACATGATGAAGGGCCTCTAGCCCCCGAAGAGCCATGTTTGGTTCCCTGTGCTCTCACTGGGTGGCTCAGAACCATCAGGTAACGTCAGCTCCAGTAGACCCATCCTCTTCTATGGGTGTGCACATACCCATACCCAGACACACATGTATACATGAGGTTGAAAATAAAGTTGTTCAGGCAGTCAATGTCACCCTGGCTGCCCTAAAATTCTCTATGTAGACCAGACTGACCTCGAGCTCAGGAGAGCCACCTGCCTCTGTCTCCCAAGTGCTAGGATTAAAGGCATGCACTACCACGCCTGGCTCAAAAACAAAACCTCTAAAACAACCCATTTGTATTCCCAAATGTACAAAAATTATGTGGCTTTTAAGCCTGCCTAAGACCTCCAGAGCCCAGGATCACAGGTTCCACTGAAGGTCCCAGAGTGAAATAAATAATCTCACGTTCCAGACAATCTCCTATTTCTGGAAGTTCCCTGAGGCCGTGATGTGTCTGCTGAGCACTGCAGTGCTGAGTCACACATGCAGCTGATAACACAAAATCCCACAGGGACTTCCAAACCAAGGTCTCAACCTTGAGACAAGGCAGGTGCTGTGGGGAACATCGGGCACGCACTTGCGCTTCCCTGTGCCCCGAGTCTGAGCACACGTGCACTTCTGCAGGCTTCCTTCTGTGATAACGGTAGACGTGGGTTGCCCCTCCTTCCTCCGGTGTAGACAAGTAGTATTTCTAGAGAAGTAATGTGAGAGAACATTTCAATATTCTGGCCAAAATCATAGACTTCTGATACTCATGCATAGTATGGTTAAGGAAGGAAGCATGAGAGAAAAAGCTAAATTACCTGTCCTTTCCATAAGCCTGAGACAAGGAAATTGTATTTGGCATGGCTTTGCTGCCATCTGCTGCCTCTGCAGGGCAAGAACGGTGACCAACTAAATAAAGGTAGCCGGGATCACGTTCATGTAAAGGTAGGTTTCCACATCTTGCTTCAGTGTTAAGTATGAACACCTTTTTATTCTCTCACCTGACACAGTCAGCTCAACAAGTCTGTGCTTACTTTCCAGGCACTTAGACAAGGATGAGAGAATGGAATCATTTCCTCAAGCTGAAGAAAGCCCACAAAGTGCAAACCTAAAATCCACATGGCCCTTTGCCCCTGAATTTCCCACAGGGGAGTGGAAGGAGAGAGACCTCTAGTTTGGGAATAACCCAAAAGATCGGAAAAGCTACATTCTTCTTGTCTTCTTCCTTCCTTCTCTTCCAAGTTAACCTTAGATTTGCCCTGGACTGTGAGGAATAAAGACATCCTAAGCCTGTTGGGAACATACTGTAGGGACAGTGTCAAAGGAATGTGATGAGAGGGATGAGAAGCTGGGCAGAGAACTCAGGACATGGACCTATGACATTTTAAGGGCTGCTTTAAAACTGTGGAGCCAAGCCCAGAACACTTTTCTAGATCTTCAGAAAGCCAAGAAGTTCTGAAGTGCCATTCTAAATTAGGATTGAAGTGGACACAGCTGAGAGCCTACACGGACACCAGTTTGCTAAGCCTCAGAGACAACTGTGACTCCTTTGACTGAACCGTGAACCAAGTGCCTAAACGTAACCATTTTGTAGTACAGCTGAGGGTACAGATTGTCCTATAACCACCCTAGGGTAAGTTGAACATCGAAAATATTCTCTGAACCGTATCCCATTGGTTGAAATCCTATCCTCGGAAGCTAAAGAATGTTCATAAAGATAGAAGTTGGCAGCGGATGTCCATAATTCCTGTCCTCAGAAAGTGGAAGCAGGGAGATCAAGAGTTCAAGGCAAGGCTTTCTTAAGTAGCAAGTCTGAGGCCAGCCTGGGCTACTCCGGATCTTATTTCCAACAAAACAGAAAGGCTGGCAGTTTACGGATCGTAACATCTGAAGCCTAAAAGCATAGTGAAACAATTCTTTTCCATTCTGCTTATACACTGATCTCCTTAACGCCAGGCCACTTGTAGTAGAGCTGAGTGACTCTGAGGTCACGGTGTTGGGATAGCTTACTATTCACCTTTCAGTGTGAGCCAAAGAAGTCGATAATGAAGCCTGGGCCTTTAGAAATCTGAACTTTACTAAAGGCCAAAGAAAACAATGAAGGAAGTTTCATGTCCAGAAGTGCATTACCAACTTCTCACTGCTTGGCTACATGCCTTAGGTGAGGCTTAAGAGTGACCACCAGGACAGCTGAGGGCTACAGAACTCGGTGTGATTCATGGGAAGCAGGTCCTGCCCGGAGAAAACCACAGACCTGCTTCACATGGCTATCCTGTCACCACTGTTTATAAACCCACTGGTAAGTTCCGGAATATATCAGTGGAAAATTGGAAACAAACACTGAAGGTTAACACCTAACACACTCACATACCCGTGGTGGGAGCACAGGCCTTTAATCCTGGCACTCAGGAGGCAGAGGCAGATAGATCTCTGTGAGTTCGAGGCTGGCCTGGTCTACAGAGTAAGGTCCAGAATAAGGAAGGCTATGCAAAGAAACCCTGTCTAGAAAAAATGAAAAGACCTAGCATACAGACTTGAAGGTTTCAATTCAGCGCATTTTGCAAACAAAACAATTCAGGTGTGATCCTGAAGGTTTTAACTTCATGTAAAAGGGAAAAGGGAACATCCTCAAATCAAATTCCTGTGAAGCTTAGCAAAGAAGCACAACACTCCTTCACACAGTGAGAACTCAAGGAAGGATGAAGAACATCTGTGGTTTGCTTACGGCTGTACCCTCAATAACTAGATTTAGGAAGCCAGTCCACGTGTGCTGGGTGAATTCTAACTTGCATTCACTGCCTGGCTTAATTAACTGCTTATGATCTGCTTCCATGAAGGTACAGGCCCTGGGATAAGAGTACTGGTTCTTCCCAAGCACAGATCAGGGGCACAGTGTTAGTTCACACCAACTTACCCCACACTGACTTGAAGTATAGTCCATGAATTCTGCCATTGTCCTGAAGGAAGTACTAAGGGTTGGGCGCCTTTCTTCTCTCTGCCTTAACAAATGGCAAGTCATAGGTGAGACGTACAAATCCCTACTGGGGAAGCACATCATTTGAGGAATAGCCCTTTCCACTTTTAGAAAAGCTTCTGTAGGCTGAAACTGACAAGAAGGATCTTGCTGAGAAAGAATTCCAACTCCGTTAACTAGATGCACAATTTATCCAGGAACTAAAACAATTGGTTGGCTGGCTTTTCCACTATTGAGTAGGGGGAACTGTTACTGTTGTTTATGATTTTTAAGGCAAGGTCACATGTATACTAGGAAGACATTTTAGTCGATCCTCAGCCCCGATCTCCCAAGCTCTGGCACCACGCTAAATAAGAATTGTACTTATTTTGACAGGGTCTCACTAAGTAACACTTGATGGCATGAAACTTGCTATATAGACCAGGCTAATATCAAACTCAAGAGATCTGTCTGCTTCTGCCACCTGAGTGCTGAGATTAATGGTGGGCACCACCACACCCGGTAAGAAATTTTATTTTAAGTAATCATAATACTACTATTCTTTTGTTACTAAAAAAGAATTGGGCCACGCTGTCTAATGTGCAGCCCCTTTAATACTAGTACCTGATGGGGTAGTCAGAAGTTCAAGGCCAGCCTGGGTTATATGAAGCCATGTTAAAACAAAACAAAAAAACCCCAAAAAACAAACAAACAAACAAACAAACAAACCAAACAACAACTCAAAGAAGTTTCCAAGCGACTTTTCTACTTTTTGCTGGGATGCGTTGCATCTTTTCTATGGACCCTGGGTACAGCCCCTCCCGCTTCCTCCCGCCCAGTGGAGGCCAAGAATAACTAGATTGTTCTCCAGTTCCCTCCCTCACCTCTCCTAGGAGGCTCTGGGGACCCGGGACCGACCATCGTTCCTGGTAGGGGTCCTGGCCGTAAAGGACCCCCACGCAGCCTCTGGATCGCTCTGGAGAATGCCAGTCCACAGCCCTTCTCTTGGCGCGCTCCAATACTTCCCTCCCGAGCCGAGCAGAGCGCTGTAGCGAGCGCCGGTCCACCGCGTTCAGCGCCGCGGCCGCCAGGCAGTATTCCATGTCTCCCTGGACACATACACAGACAAGTCAACCGCACCCAGGCCCGGATCCGGGCGGCAGCTTCCCCCGCGACCCCAACTCCCCCTTCGCCCTCATCGCGCACTCCAAGTGTGGGGGCACTAGAAGGCAGGACCCTTGCCCCTTACACTTCCGCTTCTCAGACCCTGGGTACAGCCCCTCACCCTGCCTGCTTCTCTGGGCGCACGCGCGCAGCGCTCGCACGGACACGCCTTCCGTGTTCCTGCGGCCTTCTTTCGCGCCCAGTTGCTAAGCTAACTGCTGCGCGCGGTGGGCGGGGCCTGGCGATAGGCGGGCCCTGGAGAGGGCGGGGCCGGGCTCGAGGGGCACGTGGTTCCAGCCTTAAACAGCTTCAGACGTGAAGCGGTGCTTCTTGTTCGAGGTCTTCCTCGCCGCAACAGGTCAGTGTGGGTCCCGTGGCTTGTTGCACAAAAAACATTTGTGAGAGTAGATAGATGCATGCAGCGGCTCTTTTGGCCACTTTTGTGTGAGGAGGTGATGAGGCTAGCCGAACAACACTACTGAGGAGGTAGGGCTGGGAAAAGGGTTTCTGTCAGAACTCTGGAGGCTGGGGATGGAGGCCGGACAGAGGCCGGCCTTGGGACTGTGGGTATGGGGACTGTCAAGACTCCAAGGGATGGCAGGTATTTCTTGGCAGGTTGGTAGGGGATGCAGAGGAGTGGAGGGGTGAGGGGAGTCTCATCGTTCCCTCCCCGCAGCTTGCTTCCTCATCCCTCCCTTGGAAGGACAGATTCACACAATTTTGTTTGAGGTTTGTTTGTTTTTGACTGAGTCTCACTGTGTAAGCCACTCAACTATGTAGACCAGGCTGGCCCTCATTCTCTTTCATCTTGGGATCTGGACCAACCTTTTGAGCATTAATCACATCACTTTAAGAAATGGGTCAGTTACCTTTCACAACACCTGGGGCTGTGGTGAAAGCCCAGGTCTCAGCAAGAGCGACACTCCCTGGTGAGCAGCAGGGCTTGGATGGGGAGAAAGTTCCACTTTAAGGAACACTGCTCTGTGGGGGTGGGTCCCTGACAGGATGTGAGGAATTTTCAGTCCTTTGGTTGTGTCAATGGATGGGCGCGATGAGCTATGAATTCACCTGTTTTAAGTATACAATTCAGTGACTTTTAATGAAATTTCAGAGTTGTACCAATATCATTGCAGTCCTGCTTTGGAATATTTTAATTAACTGAAAATGCAGTGTTGGGCCTGAGAGGTGATTTGGGAGGGAGGCTCCGGGAGAAACATTTGCCCTACAAAGCCTAACTATCTGAGGTTCCCTGGAGTTCATGCCAAAAGCCAGACTCTGTAGTGTGCGGCTCTCTTAACCCTGCCCTCCAAAAGTGACATAGGAGGTGAAGACAGAAATTGGCTAGAACTCCTGGACTAGCTACCTTGATGTAATCTAACAGTAGCAACAAGCAAGACCCTGCCTTAAGCAAGGTAGAAGGTCAGAAACGACTCCCAAAAGTTGTCCTCTGACCTCCATACACTTTCTTTGGCACACATGTAACACATTCACCCATATAAAAAAAAAAGATGAATAAAAAGTAGTCTAGTTTCCACCATTTATGATTGATTTTCACTTCTACTTCAGGACCTAGGTAATCACTATTCTGAATCCCATCTCCATAAGTTTGCCTTTTCCTGGTCTCTTTCATTTAGATTACTTTGAGGTTCGTCTGAGTTATAGTATATATCAGTACCTTGTCATTCCTTTTTATGGATAAATAATATTCCATTATATGAACATACCGTATTTTGTTTATTTATCACTTGGAATTATTTCCATCTCGGGGGCTATTCTGATAAAGCGTACATAACTCTAGATATTTCATTTCTCTTGAGAAGATACATTGAAAATTTTGATAGTGTTATATAAATTTATGTTTACATGATGTGAAACTGCCAAACTATTATTGAAACTGGCTGTACTGTTTTATATCCCCACGACTGATAGTTTTTCCTTATCCACTCTAGCGTTCGTTGTCTTTTTTTTTTTTTTTTTTTTTTTTGGTTCTTTTTTTCAGAGCTGGGGACCGAACCCAGGGCCTTGCGCTTCCTAGGTAAGCGCTCTACCACTGAGCTAAATCCCCAGCCCCTCGTTGTCTTTTTTTATTGCAGTCATTCTACTGCTGTGACTATGAAGTAACAGCTCACTGGGGCTTCAGTTATTATTTCCATAATAGCAGGTGCTGCTGTAGATCTTTTCTTGTTATTTCTAGCTGTTCCTGTGAGTCCTTTGCTGAAATACCTGTTGAGATACTTTGTCTCCTTTTAATATGGTTTGCGTGTAGTTTTTAAAAATTATTATTGAGTAATAAAAGTTCAAATTCTGAATATAGGACCTTTTATTAGATGTATGGATTATAATATTTATATTACACAGATAATACATAATATAAATAATATAATGTATAGTATATTGACAACATACAAATTATATATATTTATTTAATATGTAATATGTTATTACAGTATATTCTATTTTCTGTTTTCTTTTTTAATTTTTTCATTGTTCGGGATTAAAATGTCCAGGGCCCTTTGCATGCTAGTCAAATGTTTTACTACTGAGCTACATCCCTAGCCCTTCATTTTCTATGTGTGTGGGTGGGGTTGGAGGTATTATAAAGTGGTCCTCTGAGCAAAACAGCCACCATCTTCATCAGATCTTGCTTGCAAATGTTCACATACTGTGTGTGTAGACTGTTGACATCCCTGGTAGAAGGAAGAGGTAGAAAGGATCTTTGTACCCTTTTTTCCCCCCATCTTTATTAAATTGGGTATTTCTTATTTACATTTCAAATTTCCCTTTCCTGGTTTCCAAGTCAACATCCCCCTAACCCCTTCCCCTCCCCAGCCTCCCCGCATTACTGCCCTCCCCTCAAGAATCCCGTTCACTGGAGGTCCAGCCTTGGCAGGACCAAGGGCTTCCCCTTCCACTGGTATCCTTACTAGGCTATTTATTGCTACCTATGCAGTTGGAGCCCAGGGTCAGTCCATGTATAGTCTTTGGGTAGTGGCTTAGTCCCTGGAAGCTCTGGTTGGTTGGCATTGTTGTTCATATGGGATCTCAAGCCCCTTCAAGCTCTTTCAGTCCTTTCTCTGATTCCTTCAACAGGGGTCCTGTTCTCAGTTCAGTGGTTTGCTGCTGGCATTCGCCTATGTATTTGCCATATTCTGGCTGTGTCTCTCAGGAGAGATCTACATCCGGTTCCTGTCAGCCTGCACTTCTTTGCTTCATCCATCTTATCTAGTTTGGTGGCTGTATATGTATGGGCCACATGTGGGGCATGCTCTGAATTGGTGTTCTTCAGCCTCTGTTCTAAACTTTGCCTCCCTATCCCCTCTGAAGGGTATTCTTGTTCCCCTTTTAAAGAAGGAGTGAAGCATCCACATTTTGGTCATCCTTCTTGAGTTTCCCGTGTTCTGTGCATCTAGGGTAATTCAAGCATTTGGGCTAATGTCCACTTATCAATGAGTGCATATCATGTGTGTTTTTCTGTGATTGGGTTACCTCACTCAGGATGATATTTTCCAGTTCCATCCATTTGCCTATGAATTTCATGAAGTCAATGTTTTTGACTAGTATTCGATTGTGTAGATGTACCACATTTTCTGTATCCATTTCTCTGTTGAAGGGCATCTGGGTTCTTTCCAGCTTCTGGCTATTATAAATAAGGCTGCTATGAACATAGTGGAGCATGTGTCTTTGTTATATGTTGGAGCATCTTTTGGGTATATGCCTAAGAGAATTATAGCTGGGTCCTCAGGTAGTGCAATGTCCAATTTTCTGAGGAACCTCCAGACTGATTTCCAGAATGGTTGTACCAGTCTGCAATTCCACCAACGATGGAGGAGTGTTCCTCTTTCTCCACATCCTTGCCAGCATCTGCTGTCACCTGAGTTTTTGATCTTAGCCATTCTGGCTGGTGTGAGGTAGAATCTCAGGGTTGTTTTGATTTGCATTTCCCTTATGACTAAAGATGTTGAACATTTCTTTAGGTGCTTCTCAGCCATTCGGCATTCCTCAGCTGTGAATTCTTTGTTTAGCTCTGAACCCCATTTTTAATAGGGTTATTTGTCACCCTGCAGTCTAACTTCTTGAGTTCTTTGTATATTTTGGATATAAGCCCACTATTAGTTGTAGGATTGGTAAAGATCTTTTCCCAATCTGTTGGTTGCTGTTTTGTCCTAACAACAGTGTCCTTTGCCTTACAGAAGCTTTGTAGTTTTATTAGGTCCCATTTGTCGATTCTTGATCTCGGTGTTTTGTTCAGGAAATTTTCTCCAGTGCCCATGTGTTAGAGATTCTGCCCCACTTTTTCTTCTATTAGTTTGAGTGTATCTGGTTTGATGTGGAGGTCCTTGATCCACTTGGACTTAAGCTTTGTACAGGGTGATAAGCATGGATCGATCTGCATTCTTCTACATGCTGATCTCCAGTTGAACCAGCACCATTTGCTGAAAATGCTATCTTTTTTTCCATTGGATGGTTTTGACTCCTTTGTCAAAAATCAAGTGACCATAGGTGTGTGGGTTCATTTCTGGGTCTTCAATTCTATTCCACTGGTCTATCTACCTGTCTCTGTACCAATACCATACAGTTTTTATCACTATTACTCTGTAATGCTGCTTGAGTTCAGGGATAGTGATTCCCCTGGAAGTCATTTTATTGTTGAGGATAGTTTTAGCTATCCTGGGTTTTTCGATATTCCAGATGAATTTGCAAATTGTTCTGTCTAACTCTATGAAGAATTGGATTGGAATTTTGATGGGGATTGCATTGAATCTGTAAATCGCTTTTGGTAAAATGGCCATTTTTACTATATTAATCCTGCCAATCCATGAGCATGGGAGATCTTCCCATCTTCTGAGATCTTCTTCAATTTCTTTTTTCAGAGACTTGAAGTTCTTATCATACAGATCTTTCACTTGCTTGGTTAAAGTCTCACCGAGGTATTTTATATTATTTGGGACTATTATGAAGGGTGTCGTTTCCCTAATTTCTTTCTCAGCTTGTTTCTCTTTTGTATAGAGGAAGGCTACTGATTTATTTGAGTTAATTTATACCCACCCACTTTGCTGAAGGTGTTTATCAGGTTTAGTAGTTCTCTGGTGGAACTTTTGGGATTACTTAAATATACTATCATATCATCTGCAAATAGTGATATTTTGACTTCTTCCTTTCCAATCTGTATCCCTTTGATCTCCTTTTGTTGTCCGATTGCTCTGGCTAGGACTTTGAGAACTATATTGAATAAGTAGGGAGAGAGTGGGCAGCCTTGTCTAGTCCCTGATTTTAGTGGGATTGCTTCAAGTTTCTCTCCATTTAGTTTAATGTTAGCTACTGGTTCGCTGTATATGGCTTTTACTAAGTTTAGGTATGGGCCTTGAATTCCTGTTCTTTCCAGGACTTTTATCATGGAGGAGTGTTGAATTTTTTCAAATGCTTTCTCAGCATCTAATGAAATGATCATGTGGTTTTTATTTTTCAATTTGTTTATATAGTGGATTACGTTGATGGTTTTCTGTATATTTAACCATCCCTGCATACCTGGGATGAAGCCTACTTGACCATGATGGATGATTGTTTTGATGTGTTCTTGGATTCGGTTTGCAAGAATTTTATTGAGTATTTTTGCATCGATATTCAAAAGGGAAATTGGTCTGAAGTTTTCTTTCTTTGTTGGGTCTTTGTGTGGGTTAGGTATAAGAGTAATTATAGCTTCATAGAAGGAATTTGGTAGTGATCCATCTGTTTCAATTTTGTGGAATAGTTTGGATAATATTGGTATGAGGTCTTCTATGAAGGTTTGATAGAATTCTGCACTGAACCCATCTGAACATGGGCTCTTTTTGATTGGGAGACCTTTAATGACTGCTTCTATTTCTTTAGGAGTTATGGGGTTGTTTAAATGGTTTATATGTTCCTGATTTAACTTCAGTACCTGGTATCTGTCTAGGAAATTGTCCATTTCCTCCAGATTTTCAAGTTTTGTTGAATATAGGTTTTTGTAGTAGGATCTGATGATTTTTTGAATTTCCTTTGATTCTGTAGTTATGTCTCCCTTTTCATTTCTGATTTTGTTAATTTGGACACAGTCTTTGTGTCCTCTGGTTAGTCTGGCTAAGGGTTTATCTATCTTGTTGATTTTCTCAAAGAACCAGCTTTTGGTTCTGTTGATTCTTTGTATAGTCCTTTTTGTTTCTACTTGGTTGATTTCAGCTCTGAGTCTGATTATTTCCTGCCTTCTACTCCTCCTGTGTGTGTTTGCTTCTTTTTGTTCTAGAACTTTTAGGTGTGCTGTCAAGCTGCTGATGTATGCTCTCTCCTGTTTCCTTCTGCAGGTACTCAGAGCTATGAGTTTTCCTCTTAGCACAGCTTTCATTATGTCCCATAAGTTTTGGTATGTTGTACCTTCATTTTCATTAAATTCTAAGAAGTCTTTAATTTCTTTCTTTATTTCTTCCTTGACCAGGTTATCATTGAGTAGAGCATTGTTCAACTTTCATGTATATGTGGGCGTTCTTTCCTTATTGTTACTGAAGACCAGCTTTAGCCTGTGGTGGTCTGATAGGACACATGGAATTATTTCTGTCTTTCTGTATCTGTTGAAGCCTGTTTTGTGCCCGATTATATGGTCAATTTTGGAGAAAGTACCATGAGGTGGTGAGAAGAAGGTATATCCTTTTGTTTTAGGATAGAATGTTCTATAAATATCTGTTAAGTCCCTTTGGTTCATAACTTCTGTTAGTCTGTCTATGTCTCTGTTTAATTTCTGTTTCCGTGATCTGTCCATTGATGAGAGTGGGGTGTTGAAATCTCCTACTATTATTGTGTGAGGTATAATGTGTGCTTTGAGCTTTAGTAAGGTTTCTTTTATGTATGTAGGTGCCCTTGTGTTTGGAACATAGATATTTAGGATTGAGAGTTCATCTTGGTGGATTTTTCCTTTGATGAATATGAAGTGTTCTTCCTTATCTTTTTTGATGACTTTTGGTTGAAAATCGATTTTATTCAGTATTAGAATGGCTACTCCAGCTTGCTTCTTCAGACCATTTGCTTGGAAAGTTGTTTTCCAGCCTTTTACTCTGAGGTAGTGTCTGTCTTTGTCTCTGAGATGTGTTTTCTATAGGCAGCAAAATGCTGGGTCCTCATTACGTATTCAGTTTGTTAATCTATGTCTTTTTATTGGGGAATTGAGTCCATTGATGCTGAGAAAAATTAAGGAATAGCGATTGTTGCTTCCTGTTATCTTTGTATTTGTAGGTGAGATTATGTTTGTGTGCTTGTCTTCTCTTTGTTTTGTTGCAAAATGATTAGTTTTTTGCTTTTTCTAAGGTGTAGCTTGCCTCCTTGTGTTTATTTTCCTTTGTAGGGCTGGATTTGTAGAAAGATATTGTGTAAATTTGTTTTTATCATGAAACATCTTGCTTTCTCCATCTGTGTTAATTGAGAGTTTTACTGGATACAATAACCTGGGCTGGCATTTGTGTTCTCTTAGGGTCTGTATGACATCTGTCCAGGATCTTCTGGCTTTCATAGTCTCTGGTGAGAAGTCTGGTGTGATTCTGATAGGTCTGCCTTTATATGTTACTTGACATTTTTCCCTTACTGTTTTCAATATTCTTTCTTTGTTTTGTGCATTTGGTGTTTTGACTATTATGTGACGGGACGAGTTTCTTTTCTGGTCCAGTCTATTTGGAGTTCTGTAGGCTTCTTGTATGTTTATGGGCATCTCTTTCTTTAGATTAGGGAAGTTTTCATCGTATAATTTTGTTGAAGATATTTACTGGTCCTTTGAGCTGGGTGTCTTCACTCTCTTCTATACCTATTATCCTTAGGTTTGATCTTCTCATTGTGTCCTGGATTTCCTGTATGTTTTGGACCAGTAGCCTTTTCTGTTTTACATTATCTTTGATGGTTGTGTCGATGATTTCTATGGAATCCTCTGTTCCTGAAATTCTCTCTTCTATCTCTTGCATTCTGTTGGTGATGCTTGTATTTACGGCTCCTTGTCTCTGCCTTTGGTTTTCTATATCCAGGGTTCTCTCCCTTTGTGCTTTCTTTATTGCTTCTATTTCCATTTTTAATTCCTTCAACTGTTTGATTGTGTTTTCCTGTAATTCTTTCCGGGATTTTTGTGTTTCCTCTCTAAGGGCTTCTACTTGTTTACTTGTGTTTTCCTTCATTTCTCTAAGGGAGTTCTTTTATGTCTTAAAGTCCTCCATCATCATGATCAATTGTGATTTTAAATCTAGATCTTGCTTTTCAGGTGTGTTTGGATATTCAGTGTTTGCTTTGGTGGGAGAATTGGGCTCTGATGATGCCATGTGGTCTTGGTTTCTGTTGCTTGGGTTCCTGCGCTTGCCTCTTGCCATCAGGTTGTCTCTGGTGTTACCTTGTTCTGCTATTTCTGACAGTGGGTTGTCTCTGGTGTTACCTTGTTCTGCTATTTCTGACAGTGGCTTGACCGTCCTATAGGCCTGTGTGTCAGGAGTGCTGTAGACCTGTTTTCCTGTTCTCTTTTAGCCAGTTATGGGGACCGAGTGTTCTGCTTTCAGGCATGTAGTCGTTCCTGTGTACTGGTCTTCAGGTGTTCCTGTGGGCATGTGTACTGAGTGCACCAGGAAGGTTCCTCCCAGCAGTTGGCCTGTGGCATTTTTACTGATAGATCAAGAACCAATTGGGGAACAGGACCTTAGCATCAGAACTACCCCTACATGAAGGGTTTTTAGGGTTCCGACAGGGATTGAGTTGAATTTTCAGGTCAGTTTGGGGAGAACTGCAATCTAAATAGTATTGGTGGGCTAGAGAGATGGCCCAGTTGTGAAGAGGGTTTGCTGCTCTTCCAGAGGACCTGTGTTTGGCTCCCAGCACCCACATTGAGCAGCTCATTACTGTCTTCTCTGGGTCTCCGCAGTCACTCATACACACATGTGACACACATGCAGGCACATGTCAACATACATAAGTAAAAGCAAAGCTTAAGAAAATATTGAAATTTTGAATTCATGAACATGAATAGTTATACATTTATTTCAGTTTTCTTTAGTTTCTTTTTTTCAATGTTGTAAAGTGATTATTATTTTTGTCTTTCTTTTTCTGTTGCCGTGATAAAATACTCTGGCAAAATGTAGAAAGGGATTACTGTGGCTCACAGTTCCAAGGTACTGGGAGGTCCTGGTGGCAGGCGATTGAACAGCTGTTCACATTGCATCCACAACCAGGGACCAGAGACAAATGATTAAGTAACATTGGTGACACCCGTTCGTCTCAGTCCTCTAGTGAGTTGCTTACAAGATAGTGATGGGTTCTGCAATTGAAATTTCGCACCAGGCTACCCTTATTTGGAAAATGTTCTGCAGGTAATCAGGGCTTGGCCAGCTAACCTCAAGCTTATTTCTGTCCCATCCCCTATAATTTCACTTCTGTAACCCTCCCTGGGGCTACACTTCCTTTTCATCCTGAGTGCAGCTTAGATGGTTTAATAAAAGTCCACCTAGCACCTGATTTAGTGTCTCCAGGTATATTCCCTGTCAGTAACTGTTGGTGTTCGCTAGCTTTCTTGTTTTTATGGAGTCCAGAACCCAAACCCAGGGAATGGTGCCATTCACTTTTAAGGTGGTCTTCCTAATCAAGACAATTGTCACAGGTGTACCCACAGGCTTGTCTCCTAGGTGATATATATCTTGGGTGTCTATATTCTGACATGTTGACAATCAATATTAACTATCATGATATTTCTTTCTTCCCTTCCTCCCTCACTTACTTCCTTCTTCCTGCCTCCTTATTCCTCCCTTCTCCCTTTCTCCCCCCACCCCTTTCCTGTGTGTTTTTGAAACTGGACAGTAGACTGCACACACAGACACACACACATATAGTTTTTAATTAATTAATTAATCTTATTATGTAGCCCTTGGCTGGATTTCACATATAGTCCTGACTGGTCTGAAACTCAGAGATTTGCTTCCCAAGTGCTCGGATGAAAGGCATGTACCACCACACCCAGCTAGCTTCAGTCTTGAATGCATAGCTGAGGATGACTTTGAATTTAAGACTCTCTTACCTACATCTCCTAAGTACTGCAATTACAGTTGTATATAACACCAGACCCAGTTCAGTCCTCTATTTCTTGTAACAAATGTATTAAATATTTTATGCTATGATGAGCATAATAGTTTTCTCTTTGATTTTCGGGTTACTTATTGCTGGTGAATAGGAATATAGTTGGCCTTTTCTCCTGTGACATTAATAAATTTATTAATCCTAGTGGGGGCTTTCTATGTATTCTTTGGTATTTTTTACTGACAGGTCAGATCATCTGTAGATGAAGAAAATTTGACCTGAGGGTTTGGTGCCACACACCTTTAAATTCCAGCTGTTTAGGAGTCTGAAGCAGGAGGCTCAGGAATTCAAGGCCATGGACTACATTGCTAGGTCCCACCTCAAAAAATAGACAACCAACCAACCTTAATTTTTTTTTTTTTAAAGAGTCTCTCAATGTAGCCCTGGTTATCCTGGAAGTCCTTATGCAGACTCCTGCTGGTATTAAAGGTGTATGCCACCATGCCTGCCTCAGTCATAATATTTTAGTCAGGATTTCTGAATACTGGCCATCAGCACAGTGTTAAATAGAAATGACGAGAGAACTTTGGTTCCTGGTTTAGAATCTTTTATTATTTACTATGTGATCTTTTTTGGAATTTCTGCAGTACTCGAGATCCTAAACAGGGCCAGTGTATGCTAGTGTGGGGCTCTACCCACCACACTACATCCCAGGCCCTTGCTTTTTGAAGGTCAGTCTGACCTTGAACTTGCTGTGTAGCTCAGACTAGTTTCTAACGAGCAGCCTTCCTGCTCTTGGCCCAGGTTCTGGGCTTACAGAGTTGTATCACCACACTGCTTGGTGTTTAGAACTTGGTCCATGCTCTTTGTTAGCTTGAGGAAAATTCCTCTCTAGTCCTACCTTGTCTTAGTTTAGTCCTAGTCAGCTAGTTTTGTTGACTTTTTTCTTTTGTTTAATCATGTCAAATGCTTTTCTGTGCATTAATTGATCTGACCATGTGGTTTTATTTTTTAATCTGTCAGTGTTATATTAGATTATGTTTAGATATTAAGTAATTTCTCATTCCTAGGGTGAATCCTATTTTCAGGAAGAGTCTCCATAGAAATGCTGTCACTCTTACTTGATTGAAAACATCAGTGCCTGAGCTTTTTCTTTGTGGGAAGATTTTAATTAACTCAATTTCTTTTCTTGTCTTAGATCTACTTATATTTTCTGTTCCTTTTTGAGTCCATTCTCATACTTTCTAAGAATTTGTCTATTCCATTTAAGTTGCCTAATCTTTTGACAGAAACCTAGAGTATCACACTATAATCTTTTTTATTTCTTTAAGCTCTGAATGGAGCTGGTTAGTGTGTCCATCTCTTTCTCTCTCTTTTTTTAAGGAAAGGTCTATATAGCCCTGGCTGTCCTAGAACTTGCTATGTAGATTAGGATGGCCTCAAACTCTGAATTAGAGGGGTATGCCTTCACACCACTTCTCTCTTTTTTTACTCCTCCCCGAACCTCACAGGGTTTCTTTGTGTAGCCCTGGCTGTCCTAGAACTTGCTCTGTAGATTAGTCTGGCCCCGAACTCAGAGATCCACCCGCCTCTGCCTCTGCCTCTGCCTCTCAAGTGCTGGGATTAAAGGAAAGGCAAACACCACCAACCCCAGCTCCTGTAGGGTTGCAGGGTCCTGCCTCTGCTCTGCCACTGGGCTTGGCTGCTGGGGAGGCAGGATTCGGGCTTACCCTACGCTGTCTTAGGCTGGGCGGGTGTTGGGCTGTAGGGAAGCCCTGGGACACAGGTGGGGGATGAGGGAGACAGGGAGGTGGGGATGGGGGGGTGGGGAAGCACAGTCTGAGGTGCTGGGGGACAGCTAGAGCTGGCTCTGAGTTCCCCAGGCCTGCGAAGAGGCTGGGGCTATCTGGTTCTCAGGCTCTTCTGAGGCAACCAGGCGCTGCTGGATGCCTCAGAATAGCTGTGAACTGAGTGGGGGCCTACAGGCTAGATCTAGCCCAGGACTGAGGGGGAAAAGAGGGGAAAGCTCCGGCTGGTCCTGCAGATCGGGACGGGGGTGGAGGGTGGTGGTGGTGGGGAGTCCTTGGCTTGTCCTGTGCGAGCTGCAGGCTTAAGCTTGGTTTGGTGGTGGCGGTGGCTGGGGAGGTTAGACAGCGGTCCGTAGGCAAAGGGCTTCTCCATGGCTCCCTAGGTCGGATCCTGATGAAAAGAGACAGTCCGTGGTTTTAAGGCACTTATTGTCATGGCGGAAAGTGGATGTGTAGAACCATACCCCTCTTCTCATGGTGGGCCTGAGGCTAAACTTTTTGCAGGGTCTGGCTTGATCCTACTTGACCACAGGTCTTGTCCCCTAGCATGGGTCGTTGCCCTTACATGACTGATGGCGACAAATCTATGGGGAGCAGTGGGTAGTGACGGGCCTTCAACAGGCCTGGTAACCTGGAACAAGTAATCCCTTCTGGGGTGTCATGTCCTTTCCGTCCCTCCCCCTCCCCGCCTTAGCTCAACCAGGAACCAGGCTACCTTTCACTATCCCACAAGCTCCCATTGGCTTTTTTTTTTTTTTTTTTTTTATAACGGGTCCCTGCTAGTCTTTTCTACCTTGGATGTTCTAGGAATGGGATTGAATTGAGGGTAGGATCATCATCTTACGTATATTTTTCCCCCAATGTCTATTCAAGTTCTTTGTTTTGATTTTTGGTTAGTTCAACTAGACACTGAATTTTAGAATCTAGATTTTCTGAATGTAAATTCCTTATTAACAAAATGATGTAAAGATAGTTTCTCCCATTCTATGGTTCACTTTTACTCTGTTGTTAGTATTATTTGATGTGTGAAATGTCTAGATTATCTTTCCTTCTGTTCCTGTGCTTTGGTTATGTTAAAAATTCACTGCCAAATTCAGTGTTTTGACACGTTTGTCTCAGGTTTTCTTGTAGGAGTTATGTATTGTTTTAGGCCTTATACTTAGGTCTTTGATTCATACTGAATTAATTTCTTTGAATATGGAATTAGATAAGAGTCCAAGTTCATTCTTGGAACCACACTAGTTACTTGCCTAAACTACATAAGCCATTTTACATTACTGTAATAAAATACAAGAGTTAATCAATTTATAAAAATGAAAGATGTATTTTTACTTAGTTCAGTATAGAAGGTGTTAGCTACCTTGTTTTTGGGTCTGTGATAAGATGAGGAATATCTTGACAGGGAATATGCAAAGAAACACTGTTCTTCCTTTTATAAGTAGGTTATGAAAGAAAAACCAGGGTTTCATGATCTCCTGTAAGAGTATGGCTCCCATGACCAAAAAAGCCTCTGTGACCTGTACCACCACAAAGTTGACAACTAAGCCAAAATATAGGCCTTTGTGGGACAGACCTGATCCAAACTGGTTTGTGGAAGTTTTTGTTTTCTACAGGCCCCTGTGCTTACACTTTTGTGATTAGAAGAGACAGTCAATAGTCTGAGCACATACCCCAGTGATTAGAGGATTAGAGGAAAGGTCATTTTTGTCCAAGCTGGCTGCCATAAGCTCTGTGTAAGGAACATAGTCTCCGCTGCCTGACATGGGTGGGGAATGGGTAGCTTCTGCCATGCTAAGAGTTTGACTGGTCATTGGGATTTACTGCACAAGACTTACTGTGGACGCTGCAATGCTTCAGTAAATCCCAGAGTTCCAAAGCAGTTGTATCTGACAGATTGTGCTTATGCAGCTGTAGTCTAAGTAGGAGAAGGGTTCCTGTTGTTTCCTGTTCTTCCATCCTACCAGAATCTTCCTCGTCCTCACGCTGAGGAGAAAACATGAAAGGTTCTACACAGAGATTCCTTAAGTTTTCTGTTGCTCTCTGTCATAACTAAGGCAGAATGCCCTATATTGGAAGTAACGCCTGGTGGACATGGACATGGGATGTAGGGAAGGACCTCGAGATATTTCAGAGGTGCCTGGAGTATGCTATGGCACAGCGGGTACAGAAATGCATCCCTTGCTTGGGAGCTGTTTCTTGGGCTATGGGGGTTTTGTTCCATATTGTTTCTGAAGTTGGTTGGGACAGAGAATACTCCTAATGTGACCATAGGTGGTCGGGATTGGAACTGAATAGCACAGATGGCCAGGAGACAGAAAAAGGAGACGGAAAAAAGGCCAGGTGGACTTTACGGAGGAGAGCGGATCTCTTTGGTTGGTAGTAGCCTTTTCAGTCATCATCTTTCAGCAGCTAAAGACAGTTGCAGTAGAGAATTCTTTAGTAAAGGTGTAATTGTCAGATATTCTTTCTGATAAACAGTGGGGGGCAGATGGAAACGATTTTGGAGTGATTTGCTCTAGACCTGATCCTATGAATAACTTTATCTTAGGCTGCGACTAAATTACTAAACCAGCTTAAGTGTTGTTTAAACCCTTAGAAAACTGGATGATAGGAAAATCTGAGCTAATGGATCCAACAAATTTTGAAGTGTTTATGTTTATGTAAAAAGAGTAAGAAAGAATCACAGTTCCACAGTGCTGAGGTGTAGGAGTAGGTATGGTGGCATGTATCTAACCATGTTCAGGCCAGGCGGGAGGACCAGAGCAGAGACGGCAGAACATATGGATGGAAGGGAAAGGAAAGAAAGATCCATAAAGCCTGGGTCGATGCTTGCCTAGCATGCAGGAAGACCTGGGTGTGAACCGGCAGTGTACTGAGCGTGGTGCACGTGCCAGTAATCCCAGCATTCAGTAAGTGAAGACAGGGAGACCAGCTCAGGATAATCTGTGGCTGTATTGGGTGTTCAAGGCCATCCTGGGTCAGTGACAATACCTCTTTTCCCCACAAAAGAAGAAAATAAATTTCTTGAAAACAAAACCAAAAACATTTTATATTGTATTGGGCAGTGGTAGCAAATGCCTTTAATTCCAGTACTCCGGAGGCAGAGGCAGGTGAATCTCTGAGTTCAAGACCAGCCTACTCTACAAATGGAGTTCCAGAGCAGCCAGGGCTTCACAAAGAAACTCTCAAAATGTGAAAACAAACAAACAAACAAACAAACAAACCAAGAAACAAAAAGAGGGTGTCAGGTCTTTTGGGACTGGAATTACAGACAGTTGTGAGCTGTCATGTGAATGCTGGGAACTGAATCTTCCTTTTGAAAAGCAACCAATGCTCTTAACAACTGAATAGCTCTCCAGTGTAAGAAAATAAACTTTGTTTTTAAAGACAGGTGTTGTGTCTTATGCTTGTAATCTCAGCACGTAAGAAACTGAGGCAAGAGGATAACTGTGATTTCAAATCTAGTTCAGGCTGTATAGTAAGCCCCAGGCCAAACTGGGTTACAGAGTAAGAGCTTATCAAAACATTAAAGTATTAAGTGCTGCTTCTAAAATATAAATTTCTTGTAAAACTATAATGGAAACTACTAGAAAACCAAGATTTAATTAGCCATGACATTTCCACAAAACATGTTGACTGCATGCCTGTTGAGCAATGAGATTCATGTACAGCCAGAAGTGAGGGGCAGCCTGTATGGCTGCCACATCCCCTACAGGTGCCATCACTCAGACGTGCTCAGTGCCCTTTCTGTTCACCCTCTGCCAGATGCTGATCAAATTCACTGCATTTGTTTTGTGAGGAGCCAGAGAGAATATTTTCACCCAAAAATATGATTGAAAGCACTTCCTGCCAGGCAGTCGCCATAGCTTTGGCACAGCTTCAGGAGACTGCTTCTGTTTACCCTTTCCAGATCCAACGTCCCTAGGAACTGGGATGAGGGTCTCCTTGAGCTCCTTCACGCTTCGAACTTCTTCACACAACACCAAAGTACTGTGCCACACATCAGAGCAGTGGGAACCTCAGCCGTGAGGGGAAAGGCTTTAGGAATGGGCTAGGTGAGAGAGTTCATTCAGTAAAATGTACTCGGAATATTCTGTAGATAAGTCTCGGGTAGCTCAGTTTAGGGGCTGGTGAGATGGCTCAGTGGGTAAGGTCCTTGCCACCAAGCTTGGTGACCCAAATTCAATCCTCAGGTGACACATGGCAGGAGAGCATGCACGCACATGTTTATACCAAATGTAATAAAAATTTTAAAAAGAAGCCAGCCATGACAGCCTATGAGTACTTTAATCTCAGTATTCCAGATGCAGAGGCAGGTGAATCTCAGTGAGTTTAAGGCTAGCCTGGTCTTCATAGTAGGTTCCAGGCCAAATGGTCCTACACAGTGAGACCTTGATTTAAAACAAAACAAAAACTAAGGATTCTAGCACCCACATGTCAACTCACAGCTAACGGTAATTCCAGTTCCAGGGGATCTGATGCCTTATGTCCTCTGTGGGCACTGCATGCACATGTTACACAGACACATGCAGGCAAAACACTCACTCTCATAAAAACAAAATAAATAAATACTAAAGAAAAAACTTAAAAGGCAGTGATCTTGAGATACAGACACAACCACTTAATATTAATGTTAGTTGTGAACAGGTTTCCATCTTCTCTACATAGTATTGCTAGATAAACTTGACATTACTTAATTCCTTTATTCTACTGGATGCTGTAAAGAAGATCCTACAATTTGGTTAAGCATCAGCAGTGGCCATAGACTTGGAAGTGAACAGTATGGGAATAGTGGCAAGAGAAGGAATTCATGGTGTGGCTTGGACCAGAGGTCTGATGCCACACAAATGCTTCAGACTAAGAGTACATCTGTGGCCCAAACTTAGAACAAGGATATAGATTAGAAAATCCAGAGGCCTCCAGATGGCAAGAATCAGTGCAAACAACAGATTTGCAGGGGAAAAAAGTAGAGGATGTAACACAAATACCAGTGGGAGGCAAATGGAAGAATATATACATTTAGAGGCTCAGATTTACTTTCTCCCGTTAGATTTTGGCCATGGAACAACCTGAGCTAGGCAGCACCCTCTGGTACCCTGGCTTTAGCATTGATGTGGGATCATGTTCATGCAATCGGACATGATTGACTAAGTGGATTAATTGTGCCAATTTAGAAGACCAAAGTAGGAAGGATTTAGGTTGCTGCAGTTGCACAGATAGACTGATTAATGAGAAAACAAAGGTTTAAACATGTTAAGTAGGGCCAGAGAGATGGCTCAGCGGTTAAGAGCACTGACTGCTCTTCCAGAGGTCCTGAGTTCAAATTCCAGCAACCACATGCTGGCTCACAACCACCTATAATGGGATCCAATGCCCTCTTCTGGTGTGTCTGAAGACAGCGACCGTGTACTCACACACATAAAATAAATAGATAAATCTTTAAAAAGAGACGATGGCTCAGCGGGTAAAATACTTGGCTGCCAAGCCTGGTGACCTGGGTTCAGTCTCCAGGACTCACATGTGGAAGGAGGTAACTGACTCCAGCAGGCTGTCCTATGACCTCCACACACATGTGCATATGTATACACACACACACACACACACACACACACACACACACACACTTATATATGAGTTATATATGTATATATATACACACATATGAACTATATATGTATATATACACACACATACACATGAGCTATATGTGTACACACAAACACATAGAGGTGGGGTGTATGTTAAGACAAATTTTCTGTGTTGGCTGTCCTGGAACTTGCTTTGTCCTGGAACAGACTGACCTTGAGTTCACAGAGACCTGCTTGCTTCTTCCTCCTGAGAGCTGGGATTAAAGGCATGTGCTACCACTGCCTGGCTAAGAAATGTTAAAAAAAAAAAAAAAATATATATATATATATACACACACACACACACACATATATATATATATACACACACACACATATATATACATACACACACATATATACATATATACATATATACATATATATATGTGTATATATATATATATATATATATATATATATATATATATATATATATATCTCCTTGCTGGGATATTGGCTAGTGAGTAAGAGTTTATGCTTGCACAAGGACAGGGCCCAAGTTTGAATCCCCAGTATTCATGTGAAAAAAAAAAAAGCCGAATGTGGTAGGCCATTAACCCCAGTGCTGTCGGGGAATGGAGACGAGATTTGCTGGAGTTTGTTCACCACCAACTTCTACCTAGCTTTAGTGTGAGACTGCCTGAAGGAATAAGGCAGAGATGATAGAGCAGGACAATATATATATATATTTTTTTTCCACCTCTCTCTTTCTCTCTCCCTCTCTAACCCCTGACAACAATTAAACCAAGGATTTTTGTTTGTTTGTTTTTAAAGTAGCATCTCACTATGTCTCTGGTTGACCTGGAAACTAGTATGTGGACCAGGCTGGCCTCAAACTCATAGAGTGAATATTTGTTTCTACCTGCTGAGTGCTAGATTAAAGGCATGTACCACAATGCCCAAGCAACCCCTTAGTACTTTTGAACAACATAGGTCTCTTATCTCTTTCTTGTTTTGAGGTTTTGGGCTTAGGTGGTAGTTATATTCTTTGCTTTCACAGTCTGAAACAGAAGTCTTCTGAGATAGAGAGCTCTCTGCTTTTGAGAGAAACAGAAGTCAGCATAGTTTCTGAGTGAAGTCTCCAGAATTCTGCCAAGGATTTAGCAAATCCTGGGTTCTTTCGAGTTCCATCAGTGACCTTAATCTTGTGGTTGACTGCCTGCTCTGTTCATGAGTTTTTACCTTTGCCTCAAAGTCCTGTTGACGTCAGGACCACTTGACTCTGCAGCCATTTGATCATGAAGAGTGATTTAACCCAACCCCACAACTCTTAATGTACCTCAATTTCTAGGACTTGTAGCTGCATAGAGAAAATGGAGACTGGGAAACCCAGAGAAGCAGGATGACACCAGCAGATAACTGAGCTCAGTCTTTTTTGTCAGCCAACAAACTACTATTAACATCCTCTTAGGCACCAAACTTACCGTAGCCTCCCTAAAGTTCTGTCATGGAAGGGCCTTTAAACAGTATGATTGAAGCTGGGCACGGTGGTGTTAGTTCCGCATTCTGCCTGTTGCTGGGGTGTGGAAATGCTGATTGGACAGGTAGTATGGCAGATGACAGACTGCATTTACCCTATGCTGCCCTTGGTGCCCGGCTTGTGGGAATTGTCAGTGCACCAATCAGCAGGTCAGAGAATGCAGCCTTGGGTGGGGGCCTCAGCCCAAGTGATAAACTACTTAGGCCAAAGCTGGTGTACCCTGACTCCTGGATGTCCAGTTGCCACTGGAAACGTCACAGTGTTGGAACAGAGGGCATGCAAGGAAGAACCCAGGAGCCAGGGACATCCAGATGCCTTCAGAAGTGGAGGGGAGGTGGGAACGGAGTGGCCCTGGTGGGGAGGTCTGTAGGGTGGAGAAAGGGAACTCTGGCTTAGCTCAGTGGCTGCGAGTTCATGGAACCCAGAGGGGCCTTCTGCAGGAGACCTTTTAGATATCATGGCCTGTAGATGATATCTAACCTCCCCATGGAGGTTCTTGATTAAAGAGACAGTCCAGGCTTATCTGTATGGTTTATTGACTGTTCATCGAGGAAAATGAGTGCATACCACTTCCTCAGGGTGGACCAGAGATTAAATACATTTTTCAGAAAGAAATATCTGGGAAGGGAAGTTTATTGGCTAAACTCTTAGAGTCCATACCTCATTAGAATGGAGAACTCTTCTGATCTACGGGACTGTTGGTCACGTGTTCTGGACCAGGAATCAGGTAGGGAGCCGGGAGACACATATCGTCCTCAGATGAGTTCTGGAGTCTCTGAACCCATTCAACCTTATCAAGTTTCCTGGCCCAGCCCACTGCCTCACAGTGGTGCATGTCTTTAATCCCAACACTTGGGAGGCAGAGCACTGTGAGTTTGAGGCCAGCTAGGGATACATAGTAACCTGTCTAAAAAAAAAAAAAAATGCTTGTGTGCATGTGTCTGTGTCTGTGTCTGTGTCTGTGTCTGTGTCTGTGTCTGTGTCTGTGTCTGTGTCTGTGCCAGAGGATGTGGCTCAGTTGGTAGAGTACGTGCCAAGCATACATGAAGCCCTGAGTTCAGTTCCCTGTACCGCATACATCTATAATCCCAGCACTTAGGTCAAGGCAGGAGAGCTGTAAGTTCAAGGTTATTTTTAATATATAGTAAGGCCCGATTGGGCTACCTGAGGCCCTTTCTCAATGAAATAAAGCAAAACACCATTGAATTAGGTTCAGGAATGAAAAAAAAATTGAATTGGAGCAGGAAGGAGTGAAAGAACCACTCTGAACTGAGACATAGAGACCCATCACAGCTTTCACAACTCTGCAGACTTACAGAAATGTCCTAGAAGTAACCTAAGATACAAGGAAAATTATTGAGCCAGCTAAGGCTTCTGGACGTAGACTGTGCATGGGAGAGGTGAGTTGTAAAAGTATGCTTAAGTCAGCCATGGGACAGTAAAAAGTTTAGGTAAGTGAAATTTTGAAGATGATGGAATCTAATTGATAACTTCCTTATGACTTAACCTACAGATAATCTCTCTTTTAAAAGGGTTAATTATATTGGTGATTATGCAGTGAAAAGCCTGTGATGAAAAGTGTGGTAAAGGACTGTGTTCTTTGTTGCACAAGTTAAAACAAGATAGTCTGTAAGCAATTATTATCTTCATCAAAATTCCTAGCTCTAATGTTTTGGTTTCGATGGCCTAGCACGTATGCCTTCTCAAACAATTGGATGGATTTAAAACATGAGATGTCTGTGCTTATATCTTAACATAGCATCGGTTCAACAGGAAAAAGGGGGTGGGGGAGTAAGGTTTAGCATTAGGGCTTGGTTAAAAAAAGAATAAAAGTAAAATAAAGGACAAGCACACAGGGCCTAACCCTGCACATGAGTGATATTCCTTATTCAGCCTTACAGTGCCCATAGCTGTGAGGCTCCAGTCCGGTTTCTTCACTCCTTAATCACGTTACATCTCTGGGAAAAAATGGTCAGGAGTTGGCATGCTTTTGGTGCTTGGGCGATAGCCACTGCTAACATTTTTGTATGGGGGATACTTTGTAAAACGATTTCTCTTTGCCTTGTTGTTGCTGTTATCTTATTTTTGATCTTTTCAAAAAACAAGTGTTCTGTGTTCTAAGGAAATTTTTGGGTGTCTGCTTGGGAGAGCAAGTGATTAGAAAACTGAATAAGCTTTTTAAATTCTGATTGATATATGTGCAAGTGACTATGAAAAATGTTTCTGTGTATTAGATTAGAAAACTTGATTTAATATAAATACCTTTCTGATTTAAAAAATAACCGCAGGTGTATTTCTGAAGTGTATGTGTGTGTGTTTCTAATGGATTAGGTTTTCCAGTTACATTCTATGCATAATGATGTATTACATTGTCAGTTGTTTATATTATATGTTCATTTGAAATGCTATAATTTAGGGCTTGCTAAGAACATGCACCGCTCTTCCAGAGGACCTGAGTTTAGTTCCCAGCGTCTTGTCTCTTGGTAGTTCACAGCTGTCTGTAGTTCCAGCTCCCTGGGATCTGACACCTCTTGTCTCCTGGAGCACCTGTACTTGTCTGCACACTTTTACGCCAGAAATGAACACACATACACAAAGTTAAAAATCGTTTTTTACAATCTTAACAGAAATGACAATTTGGCAGCTACAGCTATTTAGTGCATGAAAGATAATTGCTAGGTAGGTGTTGATACTAAAAGTGATTAACCTACTCTTTCTTTTTTTTTATTAATTATTCCATTTGTTTACATCTCAATGATATCCCACTTCCCTGTTACCCCTCCACCAACCCCCATCCCACATCTGCCTTTCCCCCTCCCCTTTGCCTCTTTGAGAGTGTTCCCCCATCCACCCACACTCTCCTGCCCTATCACTCCAGCATTCCTGCTGGGGCATCAAACCTTCTGGGACCAAGGGCCTCCCCTCCTGTTGCTGTCAGGCAAGGCCATTCTCTGCTACATATGTATCTGGAGCCATGGATCCCTCCAGGTACACTCCTTGGTTGGTGATCTAGACTCTGGGAGAACTGGGTGGTCAGGCCAGCCTATGCTGTTGCAATCCCCCTATGCTCCTCCAGTCCTTCTGCCAGCTCCCCAACCAGGTTCCCTGAGCTCAGTCTGATGATGGCTGAATCCCAGCATCCACATCTGTATTGGTCAGTTGCTGGCCAGACTTCCTCAGGAACCTTCCTCCACACTAGGTTCCTGTCAGCAAGCACCCTTTGACCACGGCAACAGTGTTGGGTTTGGTGTCTGCAGACAGTATGAATCCCTAGGTGGGGCTGTCCCTGGTTGGCCCTTCCTTCAGTCTCTGTTTCATTTTTTTGTTCCTGTTCTTCCTTTGGACAGGAACATTTCTGGCTTAGAAACTTTGAGAGGGGTGGGTGTCCCCATCCCTCGACCAAGGGCCGTGCCTGTCTGCTGAAGGAGGTCTCTACAGGTTCTATTCACCAGTCCCCTTCTCTGCACATTTTGGCTATGTGCTAAGTCATCCCTATTGGGTCCTGGGAACCTCACATTTCCCTGGTGTCTGGGACCCTCTGGTGGTGGTCCCTAGTTCCTCATCCCTTCTGCTACATATTTTTGTTTGATTTCCTGATCTTCTGTGCCTCTCTCACATCTCCAGTTCCTGATGCTGCCACCCTTATTTCCTCCCCCTCCTTTTCCCCTCTCGGGTCACCTTTCCCTCCACCTCCCACAATCGTCCTGTCCCCCCACAATGCAGGACTGAAGCATCCACACCTGGTCTTCCTTCTATGCTCCATATGGTCTGTGGGTCTCAGAAAGACCACAGGGAAAGTACCTACAGAAATGAGAGGCTCAAGCAAGAAAGACAGGAGGTGCAAAATAGAAGGGATTCAAAAGTTCTTCTATCCAGGAGAGTAAGCTGTGTTAGGAGGTGGGAGAATGAAGGGCTCTTTTGATGTGGCAGGGAAAGCTGAGGGAGCTCACACCTCTGTTTTCACAGTGTGAAGTCAAGGTTCCCATCGACACTAAGGAGAGGCTTGCTTTTTTTTTTTTAATATTTATTTCATTTTAATTTTTTTAATGTATGAACACCATGTGGATGCATTACCTATAGAGGTCAGAAGAGGGCATCAGATCACCTACAGCTGGAGTTACCAATAGTTGTGAGCCTCTGTTTGGGTGCTAGGAGCTTTCTCTCTAGCACCCTAGTTAGAAGTTTTGAGCCTAGACAAGCTTAGGGAGGGCAGTTGCTGTGCAGAGCTAGAAGCATTTCTACCACTAGGAATAAAAGGATTATGGAGCCACATTCAGTGCTGGGAGGTTTGCCTGCTAGTGTCTTTTGCATCTTACCCTGAGGTTCCAGAAATGATGAAGGCTCTTCTTTTGTTAGATTGCTCCTATGCTATTTATTAAGAATTCTTTCTGGGGGTTGGGGATTTAGCTCAGTGGTAGAGCACTTGCCTAGCAAGTGCAAGGCCCTGGGTTCAGTCCTCAGCTCCGGGGGGGGGGGGGGGGAAGAATTCTTTCTGTTGAAATGCGTTGAAGATATGCTTCAGGCACACAAGTTGATTTATTATCAGCAAAAGATTTATTTCTTCACAGTACTGGAGTTATTTATATTGGAAATCCGAGACTCAAAGATAGTGCATATATTACAGTAAATACACTTGGTAGTAAATACACATACAGAGGACACTTAGAGTGACAGTTTCCGGGACACCTACAGCTTGGGCTTTTTGGACATTTCTCTCTCAGCTATCCAAGGCTTCTATAGCTAAAAGAGGATTGATGAATATGAAAGGAACTGTCAATAGTACAGGATGGCGGTTGTCCTAAGGACAAGGAATAAGGAAGGAAACTGAGCATGGCTCTGTTCTGGCTCTATGGGGTCAACCCTCTTTTGCAGAATAGTAGAAATAGGGGAAAGGCTGCCCTGAAACAGCAAGATAGATGCAGACAAACTGCTGTCCCCTTTACTGATGTAAATTTATTGTTTTATTGTTATTTATTTATTATTTAACAGAAGCTCCCTTAGCATCTGTCATCCCAGCTGATAGGAGGATAATTATTAACTAACGTGTGTCAGGGCTGGAGTGCACATGGGTAAGAACATGCACTACTCTTGCTGAGAACCTTGCTCTGTTTCCAGCTCCCGTCAGTCGGCTTGTCACTACAGCTCCTGGATCGACACCCTTCCCACTCACATGCACATAGCCACACCAGATATGCACATGTATATAATTAAACACAAAAGTAAGATCCTAAACTACATATGTAAATTTAATTTTTATTTATGTACGTGTACTCATGTCTCCATGTTTTCATTTGTGCCCTCAAAGGCCAGTAGATCTCCTAGAGCTGCACTTGCAGGCAGTTTTAAGTCACGGAAGGTGGATGCTGGGGACTCTGAAAGTTAGCAGTCTTCACTGCTGAGCCATCTCTCCAGCCCTAAATCTTTTATTCTTTAAAAGTTGTAAAACGGAATCAGAAGAGGGCAGTTCTACAGTTTTTGTTTGTTTGTTTGTTTGTTTGATAGGCACCAAGGGTTGAGAGCCTGATTGCTTTCTTCCTTGTTTACAAGACAAG
Source organism: Rattus norvegicus (assembly GCF_021556685.1). NCBI lineage: Eukaryota > Metazoa > Chordata > Mammalia > Rodentia > Muridae > Rattus > Rattus norvegicus. Next base: position 176,647,966 of record NC_141534.1, on the reverse strand, counting down.
CATTACTAGTAGCCAGAATAGCTTCTGACTCAGAGATTGCCTGCCTCTGGTTCCCAAGTCCTGGGACTGAAGGCCTGTTCTACCATGTGCAGCTGCCACTTTTGTTTCTAATTGTTTCTTTACACTATACCTGGAGTTGTTTTCCCAAAGTACATATTGTGTCTTTACTATGTTCTCTATACTGAAATTTAAATTCCTTAATATTAACTCATGATTTTTACCAGATAGGACCTTTTATTATTCATTCAGTTATCAATAAAATATTAGTAAGTCAAATTCAACAGTGTATACAATGATTATAAACCTTTTTAAAAAAGATTTATTTATTATATATAAGTGTACTGTAGCCGTCTTCAGACACACCAGAAGAGGGCATCAGATCTCATTACAGATGGTTGTGACCCACCATGTGGTTGCTGGGATTTGAACTCAGGACCTCTGGAAGAGCAGTCAGTGCTCTTAACCACTGAGCCATCTCTCCAACTTGATTATAAATCTTTATATAGCAGTATTTGTGCTGGAAATGCAAGAATAATTCAATATACAAAAATCAGTAAATTCAATATCTCATATTGATAGAAGAAAATAGAAAACCATATGATCATCTCAATAGACATAGAGAAGATTAAAAATAAAATTTAACATTCTTCCATGGTTTAAAAACCACCACCACCCCAACATACAAGAAAACTAACACTGAAAAAACCAATAAACAAGAACTATCTAAGTGTAAGAGAAGTACTTCAACATAATAAGAGCTATATCTGACAAACCTCTGGCCTACATCATACTGACTGCAGAAAAGCTGAAAGTCTGTAGGTAGGTGACGAGGTCCAGCCTTAAACCTTAGTTTGGGATACTACTGCTATGATGAAACAACATGACCAAAGCAACCTGGGAAGGGTTTATTTGACTTACACTTCTTGTCACTGTTCACCATCCGAGGAGGTCAGGACAGGAACTCAAACAGAGCAGGAGCCTGGAGGCAGGAGCTCATGCAGAGGCCATGGAGGGTACTGCTAACTGGTTTGCTCCCCACAGCTTCCTCAGCCTATTTTGTTATCTAACCTAGAACCACAAACAAAGAATAGCACCATTCACAATGGGCCAGATTCTCCTCGATCCATTACTAATTAAAAAAAAAAAAAACAAAAAACAAAGCAACAACAAAAACCCCTGCAGGCCAGCCTATAGCCCAGTGCTGTAGAGGCATTTTCTTAATTGAGGTTTTCTCTTCAAATGACTTGAGCTTGTATCAGGTTGACAAAACTATTCAGCACAGAGCCAGATCCCAGAGGCAGGCCCATCTCTTGAGCTCAAGGCCAGCCTGGTCCACAGAGCAAGTTCCAGGACTGTTGGGGGTACACAGAAAAACTCTGTCTCAAAAAATATCAAAACTAAAACCAAACTATTCAGCACATTTAATGAACCTGTCTGAGCCTGCTTTCACTTCCTGTGCATCCAGAGCACCTGACATCTCAGCTCACCTCTTCTCATATAGCTGGACCAATCACTGACGTTATCCCAAAGCTTTCCTTAAGTGATCTGTTGTTGTTATTATTAGCCTAGTATTTAGAGTAAAATACCAAGTATTGTAACACAAAAACATATGGTCCTAGGTCTAATGTAACCTTCTCAATGACTGGTTATTGGAAGAGAACTTTGACTTTTTTTTATATTACATCCTTGGTACATTTTGAAAGGAGAAAGTGAAAGATATGTTGTGGGATTCAAGCCATGGAAACTGATTTTGCTGTTGAAAAGGGTCTGGGAAAGCATCATAACTATTCTCTATAGTAGAAGAAAATAGTAACTTGTCCTAATTTTCTGTAAAAATCTCGTAGTAACACTTGAAAATAATCATTGAAATCCAAATGATATTTACTAGACAAGATTCTAGTTAATTCTCATTATTTCTCTCTGTGTACTATAGTGTTTCTATTTTCTTCATTAATAATCCTCTAACTTTTTAATTATAGTAACTAGTATAACCAGTCAACATTTCTTTTGAATTCCTTGTAGAGGTAAATAAAACCTTCCCTTTATTGTGTAAAAAATTTTTAGGTTATGAGAGAAGAATATGAACTATTTGTGAATATTTATATACCAAAAATTTCATACAGATTTCCATTCTTTGTCAGTCAACACACTAACATTATTTGGAAGGATTGTTTGAGACATAAATAAAATCAGGAAGTTATTAACAAACAGATGGAATGTTTTTATAACCACATCTGCATGCTAGCCATCACTGGTTGCTGCAGTCTTGTTGTCTGGAATTCTACAGAGGAAAACTAACAAGTACATTGTCTTAATCATTGTTCTATTGCTATGAAGAGATGCTTGACATACAACTCTTATAAAGGGGACCTTTTAATTGGGGCTTGCTTACGGGTTCAAAGACTCTATCCATGATCATCATAGTGGGGACCGTGAAGGCACAAGTAGCAGAGAGCAACATCCTGATCTGTAGGGAGAGAAACTGGGCCTGGTGTGGGCTTCCCCAGTGACACACTGCCTTAAACAAGGTCATATCTCCTAATTCTTCTGCCACTTTTCTAACGACTAAACATTTAAATGTATGAGCCTCTGGGGGCCATTCTTAGTCAAACCTCCACTCCACATTCAAGTTGCCATTCTGCTAATCCTACTAATGGATTGGGGTAGTGCCCTTAACTTTGCTCTAAAATAATTAGTCTTTTTTTTTTTTCTTTTTTTGGAGATAGTGAACCTCTTTGAGAGTCTGTTTAAAGCTGTGGAACTTTTCACCTTGAAATGAATTTAATATATATCAACAGTTCTGCCTCTTGAGCATCTCTGGAAGAATACATAGTCTGCAGTGATTTCCCAGAGAAGGCAACTATAAAAACAAGAGGAGAGATTTGGGTGGGGAGATGGCTGAGTGAGACACCATACAAGTATGAGGGTCTGAGTTCAAACTCTAAGAACCCACATAAAGCTGGGTGCCATGGCATACATCTGTTGTCCAAGTGTTCCTGTGAGAGACGGGAAGGCTGACAGGAGAATCTTTGAAGGGCAGCTAGCTTGACATATGCAGCAGCAGCAGTGAACAACAAAGAGACCCTGCCTCAAACAAGGTGGAAAAAGAGGACCACACTTGAGCTTGTCCCATGACCTCCACAAAAGCACCGTGACACAGTCACACTGGAACACAAATGAATGTGCACATGCAAACAAAATTAGGGGCAACTTATTTTTCTTGTATATTATTTTATTTTATTTTTTAAATTTACATTTAGTTATATCTTACCTATATTTACATATAATTATATATAAATGTTTTTAAGTCACAATGTCAAAAAGGTTTACATATAATTCATGTAAGTATTCTGAATTTCTTATTTTTTGCAATTTAAAAAAAATTAAGCAGTCTTGGAAGTGGTGAGATTGCTCAGCTAATGATAAAGTTGTTTGCTACCAAGCCTGATGATCTGAGTTAAATCCCTAGAATCCAAAAAATGCAAAGAGAGAATGACTTCTGGAAGTTGTCTTCTGACCTTCATTCATACACTGGGGCATGTTTGTACCCATCCACATATGTACACAGAAATAAGTAAATGTTTAGAAAAAGTTTAATTAAGCATTCTTTAGTCAGATATTGCAGAAAGTTAGTATGAAATCAGTAGTTTCGATGGATTGGTAATAGCAATTTTTTAGACACTTTAAATGTCTTAAATAAGCATTGAATATTCTAAAAGGAGGTGAAAACATATTGTCCTTAAGGCAAGCCCCTTAAGCTTAGGAAGCAAACAACCCAGAGGCTTCAGGAAGTTCCTGAAACTGATGAGATATACTAGGTTCCTGCCTCTATGAGCATGTAAACTATAAGGACGGCCAAGACATTTTCAAACAAGCTAGAAAAGGCTCAGACTAACTTAGCCACCTACAAAAGACACCCTTCAATCTGTGGAGCTACCTGCAAATTGTGTGGTGGGCCCCAGGTTTCCAGATTTTTTTTTTTAATTATTATTTTTTATTTATATGAATACACTGTAGCTGTCTTTAGACACACTAGAAGAGGGCATTGGATCCCATTACAGATGGTTGTGAGCCACCATGTGGTTGCTGGGATTTGAACTCAGGACCTCTGGAAGAGCAGTCAGTGCTCTTAACCACTGAGCCATCTCTCCAGCCCCAGGTTTCCAGATTTTGTCAGTCATGATCCATGCTGGTGTGGGCTTTTGGTGATGTGGCTGTCCTTGAGTCATTTCTGCTCCTCTAAGTAACACCAATAATTGATTCATCAGGTTAGATTTTGGTGGTATCCTTAACTTGGATCTATTGATGGTTTCCTCTCTGGAGTGAGTGAGATGTTGGTTCAGGTCTCCCCAGGAATAGTGTTAAAAATGACCTAGTGCTCTTTGTTTAACGATCTTGCTGATTCCTCAGTAATCTCTTAAGAAGTCTTATTAAAGAGGTTAGGGATTTAGCTCAGTAGTGGAGTGCTTGCCTAGCAAGCATAAGGCCCTGGGTTTGGTCCTCAGCTGGGGAAGTTTTATTAAGCATAAGCTTTATTTGGTAGGAATTAATTTTTTTTAAAGATTTTATTTATTTGTTTATTATATATAGGTACATTGTAGCTGTCTTCGGACACACCAGAAGAGGGCATCGGATCCCACCACAGATGGTTGTGAGCCACCATGTGGTTGCTGGGAATTGAACTCAGGACCTCTGGAAGAGCAGTCAATGCCCTTAACCTCTGAGCCATCTCTCCAGCCCAGGAATTAATTCTTAAAAATTTAGTTGATGGATTTTTTTTTTCTTTTAGAGATAGGCTGTCAAGTATTACTGTGAAGGAAAGAACTGCTCTCTATTTCAATTTATGTAATATTTTCACGGTTCCTTTGGGGAAGTTTGTGTAAATATGTAGTAGTGGTAGGGCTTTCCTAGAAGGAAAGTTATGCTCAGTACAACTAACAAAGCAAAGACCTCATCCTTTAGCCTATTACTGATTGGCCCTGGGGATTCTAAGTCAACAGGTCTAGACTGATGCCTACCTGTGATGACATCTTAGATCTGAGTGAGAACCCAGTGACTTTGCACATGCCACAGTACTTGAGGAGCTTGGAAACCAAGTGCAGAGCCAATGAGAAGACAAACATACCACTCACAGCCATCCCTTCCTGCCTCAGCCTTCTATTCAGGTTACATGCATGCACTACCATATCTGGTTCCCTTTGTACTTGCCAGAGCTGTGTCTTTTTATTTTTAAATTTTTACACGTGAGTGTGGATGTACGTGTGCTATAGTGAACATGTAGAGGTCAGAGAACATTTTTCAGGGGTCAGTGCTCATCCCCCCCCCCTTTTTGAGGAAGGGTTTTGCTGCTCTGAAGACCAGCTCTTCTGTCCCATTAGTGCTGTGGTTACAGATGCATCTGCCTTTTTATTTGAGTTCTGAGGATTGACTTTGGGCTGTTAGATTTGCATGGCTAGTGCTTTAACTTGCCAAGCAGTTATACAGGGTGTTAACTATTTCCTAGTGTGTGTCTATGTGCACATATGTGCTTGGTGCCCATAGGTCAGAAGGGAGAGTTGAACCTCTTAGAACTAAAATTATTGGTGGTTATGAACCACCACATAGGTACTAGGAATTGAACATTGGTCCTGCCAGAGCAACTAGTGGTCTTAGCCACTGAGCCAACTCACCAACCCGCTGCTTCAAAGTCTAAAGATCATGTGAAAGTCTCAAGGGTGAACATGAATTATTTGTGTTTTATTTATCTTGAGATAGGGTATCATGTAGAGCTCAGACTAGCCTTGAACTCACTTTAAATTAGCTTCTCAATCATCATCTGGAAAGAAAACATTCTGAGCTACATCATTAAAAACAGCTCTGATAAAGCACGGTCACTACTACGTATCATAAAGCAGGTACAAGCTATTTTACATCCACAGAGGTATGATACAGTACTGTCCTACATCTATAATACTAGAGGATACAATTTAAAAGGCATTATTTGAGACTTGATTCTACTTTTCCGGCAGAGGGCCCAAAGGATGGTGTGACACAGCTTTGTAAAGAAACATACCCTAGACAGGATTTCCTTTCACTAGTGGCACACTTCTAAGGATTCATTCTCTCCATGAATGTCAGCTAAAACCGTTATTAAAAAAATGAAATATTCCTAGAACAAAACCGTATAACCACCGGATTCACATGAAGATGACCTAGTGGAGACAAGCTGGACCTCACCTTACCAACAAGCTATCAAATCTGTTATGTTAAAACAGTGAGACCTCCAAGGAAGGAGATGCCAAGTAGTGCTTCAAAGCTTCGGACCACAATCAAACACAGCATCCTTTTCAACAGAAGCAGAAGCTCATCTGAATATGCTCATGGATGCTGACATCAACATTTAATCATCTCCTCACTCATCCAGGAAGAGGGGGAGATCAGTTACTACTGTACTTTATTGTGTTCAACCAAATCACCATGTTACAAAAATAGCAAGCTGCCATAATAAAAAATAAGGCTCCTCTATCCAGCACCAGATAGCATCATTTTACTTTCAAGCCTAGAAATTGCACACTTGTATATAAACCAATCGAAGATGAGGATTGAGAGTTCATCTTGGTGGATTTTTCCTTTGATGAATATGAAGTGTCCTTCCTTATCTTTTTTGATGACTTTTAATTGAAAATTGATTTTATTTGATATTAGAATGGCTACTCCAGCTTGCTTCTTCTGACCATTTGCTTGGAAAGTTGTTTTCCAGCCTTTCACTCTGAGGTAGTGTCTGTCTTTGTCTCTGAGGTGTGTTTCCTGTAGGCAGCAGAATGCAGGGTCCTCATTGCGTATCCAGTTTGTTAATCTATGTCTTTTTATTGGGGAGTTGAGGCCATTGATGTTGAGAGATATTAAGGAATAGTGATTATTGCTTCCTGTTATATTCATATTTGGATGTGAGGTTATGTTTGTGTGCTTTCATTCTCTTTGTTTTGTTGCCAAGACGATTAGTTTCTTGCTTCTTCTAGGGTATAGCTTGCCTCCTTATGTTGGGCTTTACCCTTTATTATCCTTTGTAGTGCTGGATTTGTAGAAAGATATTGTGTAAATTTGGTTTTGTCATGGAATATCTTGGTTTCTCCATCTATGTTAATTGAGAGTTTTGCAGGATACAGTAACCTGGGCTGGCATTTGTGTTCTCTTAGGGTCTGTATGACATCTGTCCAGGATCTTCTGGCCTTCATAGTTTCTGGCGAAAAGTCTGGTGTGATTCTGATAGGTCTGCCTTTATATGTTACTTGGCCTTTTTCCCTTACTGCTTTTAATATTCTTTCTTTATTTTGTGCGTTTGGTGTTTTGACAATTATGTGACGGGAGGTGTTTCTTTTCTGGTCCAATCTATTTGGAGTTCTGTAGGCTTCTTGTATGCCTATGGGTATCTCTTTTTTTAGGTTAGGGAAGTTTTCTTCTATGATTTTGTTGAAGATATTTACTGGTCCTTTGAGCTGGGAGTCTTCACTCTCTTCTATACCTATTATCCTTAGGTTTGATCTTCTCATTGAGTCCTGGATTTCCTGTATGTTTTGGACCAGTAGCTTTTTCCGCTTTACATTATCTTTGACAGTTGAGTCAATGATTTCTATGGAATCTTCTGCTCCCGAGATTCTCTCTTCCATCTCTTGTATTCTGTTGGTGAAGCTTGTATCTACAGCTCCTTGTCTTTTCTTTTGATTTTCTATGTCCAGGGTTGTTTCCATGTGTTCTTTCTTGATTGCTTCTATTTCCATTTTTAATTCCTTCAACTGTTTGATTGTGTTTTCCTGGAATTCTTTCAGGGATTTTTGCGATTCCTCTCTGTAGGCTTCTACTTGTTCTCTAAGGGAGTTCTTTATGTCTTTCTTGAAGTCCTCCAGCATCATGATCAAATATGATTTTGAAACTAGATCTTGCTTTTCTGGTGTGTTTGGATATTCCGTGTTTGCTTTGGTGGGAGAATTGGGCTCCGATGATGCCATGTAGTCTTGGTTTCTGTTGCTTGGGTTCCTGCGCTTGCCTCTCGCCATCAGATTATCTCTAGTGTTACTTTGTTCTGCTATTTCTGACCGTGGCTAGACTGTCCTATAAGCCTGTGTGTCACGAGTGCTGTAGACCTGTTTTCCTGTTTTCTTTCAGCCAGTTATGGGGACAGAGTGTTCTGCTTTCGGGCGTGTAGTTTTTCCTCTCTACAGGTCTTCAGCTGTTCCTGTGGGCCTGTGTCTTGAGTTCACCAGGCAGGTTTCTTGCAGGGGAAAAGTTGGTCCTACCTGTGGTTCCAAGGCTCAAGTTTGCTCGTGGGGTACTGCCTAAGTCCTCTCAGCGGCGGCAGCAACTGGGAAGATCTGCGCCGCTCTTTCCGGGAGCCTCCGTGCACCAGGGTTCCAGATGGCGTTTGGTGTTTTCCTCTGGCGTCTGGATGTGCACAGAGTGCAGTCTCTTCTGGTTTCCCAGGCGTGTCTGCCTCTCTGAAGGTTTAGCTCTCCCTCCCACGGGATTTGGGTGCAGAGAACTGTTTATCTGGTCTGTTTCCTTCAGGTTCCGGCGGTGTCTCAGGCGCAGGGATCCTGCCGCTCCTGGGCCCTCCCCTACGGGAACCCAGAGGCCTTATACAGTTGCCTCTTGGGCCAGGGATGTGGGCAGGGGTGGGCAGTGTTGGTGGTCTCCTCCGCTCTGCAGCCTCAGGAGTGCCCACCTGATCAGGCGGTGAGGTCTCTCTCCCACGGGGTTTCCCAGCCATAGCTTTCTAAGTGTTGCAATTACAAGTATGTCATATCACATCCAGCTGCTTTAGAAATGAACTGTTAGGTTGGGTGGTAGTGGCTTACACCTTAAATCCAGTACTTGGATCCAGTACAGGTGGATCTCTGTGAGTTTGAGGTCAGCCTGGTCTACAGAGTGAGTTCCAAGACAGCTAGGGCTTCACAGAGAAACCCTGTCTTGAAAAATAAACAAACAAACAAACAAACGAATTTCTACTCAAATCTGGGTTAATGGAAATCAGAAATAGCACTTCTGAAGGCTATGGAATCTGGTTGATATTTTTATTTATTTTTCTGCTTATTTATTTATTTATTTATTTTTGAGGCAGGGTCTTACAATGTAGCTCTGACTGGTCTAGAACTTGCAGTGTACACCAGGCTGGCCTCAAACTCAAATCCCCTTGCTAGTACCTAGTACTGGGATTAAAGGTGTTCACCATTCCCCCCTAGTTCTTTAATTATTTATTTGTGATTAATGTTTAAAAAAAACCATTTCCAGATGATTTAAAGTAACACTCAAGTTTGGCAGTCTAACTACAACAATGTTCTTAAATAACAGAAAAGGACTTTGGAAGTAAAGGCAGGAAGATCAGGAGCCTAAGGCCATTCTTTGTTATAGAGCAGATTGAGGGCTAGCCTGGGCTATAATGAAACCTTGTCTCCAAACCAACCAACCAAACACCACCATCTCCAAATCCAGAATACCCTAAAATCTAAACCAAAAACTAAGAATAAGAAAGGATGTTTGGAACATCTCTCATAGAAAGCTGAGTCATGTTTCCCATTTTTCCTGCTACAGAGAAGCCTGGTTGGTTGGGCCAGGAAGCATAGCATCACAGACAGGATAATGGGCACATGTGCTATGGGGAATTCTGCTTTGTGAATACCGGAGCTATAGACCCAAAAATCTTTCCCTGAAAGAAAAAACAGTCTGTCAAACAAAACCCCAAACAACTTACCCTGCTTAAGTGCAGGACTTAAAACAGCAAAGGGAACTAAAGCCCATCTTTGTGATGTCAGGTTCTGTTTTGGTGTGTGGTAAAATAGTTGAATTTTAAGTCTCTCAGAGTTAAATTATACAGACACTTAGCTATAAGATTTGTTGCCAGGCATCTGTATGGAATATAACCATGTAATCAGGCTGTATTGTACTTCTCTACACAAAGAGAGCCAGAGCCTCTACATCTGAAAATTAGGAGACTTGCATTTGCCTGACAGAAGACAGTACAGAGGAAATGACTTGGAGGCAGAGGAGAAGTAGAAGAGAGGATGAAAGGACTGTATTCATGCTGTCCAAATTAGAGTCAGGATGTTTATGCTCAAGTCTTGTCTTGGCTCTCATTGAGGGCACTGAACAACGGGGACATGGGAAAGTGTATCTCTGAAGTCCCTAATTTAGGCACTAAACAGACCAAATTCCTTCCACAAATGCTTCCTATTTTCAGCAGGCTGTTTCTGAACATACATTGTGATTAAAGTGCACAGCTGGCTAGTGCTAACCACTCCTCTTTTTTCTGCTAGCTCTTCGCCACAGCTAGTATTTTATTCTGTGTTTATAAGTGACATGCTCTACAGGACAGCAGCCTGCTGAGAAGTGTACTTAACTACTCTTTTCTTTTTTCTTTTTTTTCCTATGAAGTCTCCCTGTTGCCCAGGTATCTCAGACTCTTGACTCTGTGCCTCAGCCTCTTGAGAAGATGGAACCACAGGCATTTCACTGTGCTCAGATCACTTTTTATTCACTCAAATAGCATGAGTATTGAAGTAGCATTGTAGACTTATTTCATGGTGGGTATATAGGATGTAATTATGAAGAAACTAGACTTGGCTCCTGTCCTCAGAGCATACTATTGTCCTAAAAACATTATTCATAATTGGCCTTGTTCATCCAACAAAATTAAAAATCCAGTGAAAATTAAAAGAAGTCCCAGATGTCAGTGTTTCTAATAAATATTTGGCCAATATTAGCCTCTCAGTAATGCTCACATAAGTAGAACTAAGATTAGGACCGTGTTTAGAGACTTTTAAGGTATGCTAATTTTCTTCCTGAAAGAACAGATCTAGTAAAAGTTTTTCTTAGAAATTAAAACAGTTCCACACATGAGCAGGCGAGATATCTCAGTGGATAAAAGTGATTGCCCTAAGTCCGTTTGGGGAACTTACATAAAAAGCTGGATATAGGGGCTGGATAGATGGCCTGCGGTTAATAGTCTTGCAGCTTTTAGAGGACCACAGTTCAGTTCCCAGCACCATGTAGGGCAGCTCACAAACAGCAGTAAAGCCAGTTCCAGGATTTCTAGTACCCTCTTCTAGACTTCATGAATACCTGTACTCACTGATGCACATCACCACACATAGAACGTGTGTGTGTGTGTGTGTGTGTGTGTGTGTGTGTGTGTGTGTAATTTAAGTAATAGAGTAATTCTTTAAAGCACCAGACACAGTAGCAATGTGTCTGTAATTCCAGACATCTTACTGTGAGCTGGGAGGCAGAGACAGGAGAATCAAAGAGAGGTCAAAGGTCAGCTAGCTCGGAGTATAATATGGAAAAAAGCTATAGACCTTGCCTTGATAAGTGAAAGGAGGGAACAACTACTGGAAAATGCTCTCTGATCTTTACATATGCTCTATAGTATGCATACAACTGTGGACATGCACACACCTGTAGTTCTATGTATAATTTATAAATGAAATTTTCAGACAAAAAGAATGATTTGTACCTCATTATTGCTTCAGCACACATAAGAATTTCCAGTAGCTAGAGATGAGAATAATTAACGGTCTGGGTCTTTGTGGAAGAAAGTCTTGATTGATGCCTCTGTTCAGTTGGCTTTCTCTATAGATGTCACCCTGGAGAAAATGAGATGTTAATACATTAGTTTTAGAGGTGAGAGGCCTCTGAGCTTCTTTACAGGGCTGATGGTGTAGTCAGTGGTACAGCTTGTGTTTAGCATACATGCTTGAGGCCTCTGAATACCACCCCTTCCCCACTACAGCTCCTTAGAGATGGGCATTTGCCAGGAGTCTTAAGCTATGAGGCTTGGCCTGTCACTGTCCATTTCCTGTGTCCCTGGTCCTCTTCCCTGCTGCCATGCAGGCATTCTTTCTTTCTGCGTTGGGGGAAGAATCACCCTAATTTAAGACTGGAGATTTAGAGAGGCAAGTCCATCCAAGTGTAGCCCAGTTCTCTTGTAGGACTCACAGGTCAGTGAGCTGGAGTAGAAACTCACTGTTTGATTGTGAGTTTGGAATAAAACCTATACTGACTTACTTAGTTCCAGGCAGTGCCTTTGTTTTCCAGTGTATCAACAGCCGCTGAAAGATGGGGTTTTCCCAGTGTAGACAGAGCCAGTTCAACTTGTCAAAGGTAAAGTCTATCAACCGTATAGACATCCCCTCTGATGTCAATATGATGATCATAAAGAGTTAATGGCATGGCACTACAATTCGTCTCTGATACCTGCTTTTGGAAAAGGAACAATAATCAATAGTTTTGTATTAGTTTGGTTCTTGTCATTAGTTGTGCTCCATCATGAGTAAGTTGAATTATTTCCAGGATGAATCTTAAACTTACTATTTTTAGTGCTTGTCTTCTTGCAGCTGAGTATAAATGTCTCTTTAGGATATGTGACAATTCAGTTGGCTTGGGTTTGAGACAGGCCTTAGCTTTAGAACCTGCTTATGCTCATCTACATACATTGGTTCTTTTGAAATGCAGCCAGTGTATGTAAATTATAATGTGATCACAGACTAAAAACCCAGGGACTCATGTGTGCTATATTCCCAGTCCTAAAATTGTAAATTTTGTTTTGTTTTGAGACAAGGTCTTTCTATGTAGACCTGGCTACCTTGGAACTGGTTGTATAGACCAGGCTGGCTTTGAACTCAGAGATCTGTTTGCCTCTGCTTCTCTAGTGCTGGAATTAAAACTGTGTGCTATCACTCGCCAATTTCCTAAATTTTGAAAGTCAATTTTTACTATTGCTCTTTCCACTTCCAAGGTCTATTTGTAAGTAATTTATGGGAGAATTCAAGTTACATGTCTTCATAGCATTGCACTAAGTAAGTATGGGTCTGGAATGAAACCGATTGTTATACTGGGTTAATAATTTTTCCTTCAAATTCCACTGATAAGTAAGACTGTCACCAGCAACTTGTTTCTTCATTGAGTCGCATTCTTACAGTTCCTGTGGAGCTTTGACTTCAGACCTGATCCTTGCAACCCTAGAGCTTTAGTTCTGCTACTGGCTGCAGTATCCAGGGTAGCTTCTTTTAATGTCTTTTCGGTTTAGTAGGGCTCCTGGGCCCAAAGCCAGCAGAACGGAAAGAGTGCTTGGGTTTGTTTGAAGGCAAGCCGGCTGTACAAGGCAGCTTTTCCCAGACTTTCCCAGCTCCGGCTTTTCCTGCATACCAGCAGAGCGGCTTTTTTCCTCTGGTGATTGAAACCATCTGGACTGCAGGGGGGTCACGTGTGTATGAGAAAATGACATAAAGTTTCTGATCCCCTTGTGCTTCTGCTCCAGATCCAGACAATCCTTGGTGGATGGTGCCGAGGTGAGGGCGGTGCGGTCTGGGGGCCCGACTTCCCACCCTATCCTAGTCATTGTACCCCCGCCCCTGTGCAGCTCCCCTCACCCCCGCCCCCAACACCCGGGAGCACAACCCTCCTCCGGGCTGCAGCAGCCCACCCTTTAGGACTCCTGTGGAGGCACGCCTCCCCTGGCCCTGCAGCCCGGGGCGCGGATAGCCTCCCGCCGCCCGCCCTCTCTGCGGGAGCAGTCTCCCTCCTCTGGGCTGTGCGGCGCCCGTGGAGCTCAGACTGTGCGGAGCTCCCGGCAGGCTCGGGCGGAGGAGGTAAGTGGCTCCCGGTCACTCAGGAGTCGCTGCTTCTGCTCCCCGCCCGGTGGCGGGCGCATAGGACTCGGACTCCGGTTCTGCGGCTCACCAAGCCCTTCCATTTTCTCTACTCCAGGCCCAGGCAGGGGCTCCTGCTGCGTGAGTACTAGGTGCGGGCCGCGGTTTCCAGAGTTGGAGGGGACTGCCCTCCTGGGCGATCGTGGCCAGCCCTGCCTTCCGGTCTGGCCCGGGCTACGCAGTGTGGGGTATGAAGCGCAGACCCGTGTGGAATTGTGTAGAACTGCTGGATGCAAGTAGCCTCAGAGACAGAGTTAAACTGCATTTACCTGAGCCCTTGCTGCTTGAGTGCGGCTGTGTGAGGAACACGCGTGTATGCTCAGATACGGCACACGCACAGACTAGCTTCTAACTCAAACAAAGGAAATTAACTTTGTCTTCTATCTCTTGGTTCCGTTAAACCGGGTTTGTTGTTCGCTGCCTCCTTATGCTTATACGCTTTCCTGTGTTAACGAAGTGACCTAGCATTGAAGGAGCACACTTCAACATTTGTGTTGCTTTCAAGGTCTGAAAATCGGACTGAACATTTTCTAGTTTTTAAAGGAATATTGCAGTGTTGTGGAAAATTTTGTTTGAACATAGTTTATAATCGTTTAAATATGGGTAAAATAGCTTCTAGCCGAATGAAAGAATTTGCCATAATGCTGTCTCAGACCAGCTCTCTATCTCATTTTCCCCCAGATGTTTCTGCTTTTTCATTTCAGGGTCTGGGGAGTGGTAAAGAAATCATTAGTTCATGTCCGAAATGTTAAGGGCCACAAGGAAAACAGACTATATAATTGCTTTGTTTTGTTTTCTACAAAGGGTCTTTTCAGAAGGAGGATGCCTTAATTTTTTGGGGGGGGGTCTGCAGGGGGGGACAAGGTCTCATGTAGCTCAGGCTGGCCCTAAACTCTTGAGCTTTTTCTGCTATCACCACCCAAATCCTGGGATTACAGGTGTGAAAATAGCGTGTCCTGCTCCTTTGGTGGATTTTTTTCTTCTCAGATGTAAGAGATGTGTAAAGGATCAGAAATAGTGTAAGTTCTAAAAACTTAATCAAAAGGACTGAATTGTCCATGGTCTCTGCATCTCATGCCAAGGCTCAGAGTCTATTAAATGTATAGTCTATTAAATTAAGCAAAAGTTGTCTGGACTCCACTGGTCTGGATGAGAGTCTATAGGAGACTAACAGATTAAGCATTCCTATTAGTTACTAAGTAAACATAACTTTGGAAAGACTGTGCAAAATATGGGGAAGAGATTGATTCATATAAATATTTGGAGAAAGATACATGTTGGAGGTTTTTTGTTTTCCTTAATTGGGCCAAAAAAGAACCCTTTTCTGGCAGTTTCAAGAAAACCTTTATCATCAGTGTATTTTCTATTGGTAAGTCTTGCTCCTTACTGTGTACTTTTAGAAAAAAGGATTGACACAAGTAAATATCTAGTTGACTGATTTATAATGTAAGAATTACAGATCATCAAGTAAACAGAGGTTGAGGCAGGAACACTTCCCAGAAGAAAGGCTGTTTGAGTTGGGCCTGGAAGTGTGGTTGTGCAAATGCATGGTGCAGAGTTGATGGTGGGGTTTTCAAGAGAGCAGAGTGGGCCATTTGGATGGGGAGTAGGGATAGAGTCAAATGGTGAGGTGCTCTGAGCTGCTGGATGCCCTCTCATTCTTCACTGTTGCTCTTGCTTTAAGGAGAGAAGGGCAGA
This sequence comes from Rattus norvegicus, assembly GCF_021556685.1. NCBI lineage: Eukaryota > Metazoa > Chordata > Mammalia > Rodentia > Muridae > Rattus > Rattus norvegicus. The sequence continues at coordinate 176,632,589 of NC_141534.1, read as the reverse complement.
GTGATAGGTAGCCTGCTCATGATGGCACAGCAGTCATGGCAGAGCCGGTCTGTATGCCCAGTTTGCTGACTGTGTGTCCACTGCTGCTTCCACAGTGAACAGTGGGAGGTCCAGCTGCAGGGACTGTGGTCAGCTTGAATTCTGGCTCAAGGACTGGAATTTTATCCCACAGACATCATCAAGCTTCTAAAGGTTTTTAAGAAAAGCAATGATGGCCAGACCAGTGTTTTTAGAAGAGTCATGTGACATAGGTGTACAGGAATGTGATGTCATACATACTTTGTAATCAGGAGGATAAAAAGGAAATGTAACCAAGGTATTTGGGTGTTTTCAGTTTACGCCCCATTGAAAGTAAGTACCCTGCAGGAAGTAGCTAGATAACTGGGAAGGAGCTAGTCTCATTGACCGCAGGGTTGCTGGGAACAAGAAAGGAGCGGAATGTTAGCTGGCAAACACTGAAATGGAATGCGTGTGGAGCAATGCCACTGGTGGTTTGTCCTGCATGTTCTGCCCACATTTTGCAATACTCCAGTGACAGGGTTTTTGACAACTACCCTGAGAGGTAGAATTCAGTGCTGTAATTTAAGAGCCTTTCTTTGCCTTCCTTCTATGTTTCGAGATGCTCTGTCTGTATACATTCTTTTGCTTCTAATTAAAAGTGTTTTATTTTAAAATAAGACAAAAATGAACTGAGATTTTTTTCCAATTTATTTCTCTTTTTTGTAACTGGTGGAACAATAAGAAATCTTTGGAATATTATTGTACTGTATTGTTGGAAGGACTTAGAGATGTGGACAGTCCTTCCTAGCCCTTGATTTTTTTTTTTAAACCAAGGAATTGTGTTTGTATGTACTACTAGGGGACATAATGGGTCCTTGAATCCTACATTTATAACTAGGCTCTTTGATTCTCCACAGATACTGGACACAGGAAGGGCAGCAGTTGCTGGAGCTATCTCATTAGACTTCTGGAGTAGCCTGGGCTAATCCCTCTGTAGACTATAGGGGTTTTCTTCTGAACTTGTTTAGTGTTCTGAAGACTTGGTATGTCAAAGAGTATATTAGATAGTAAGAGGTGGCACAGAAAAGGCAGAAATCCCTGGAACCTATGAGGATGACCCTAGTGGGACTCCCAGTAATGGAGGATACAGAGACTAAACCATCCATCTTCCATAACCAGGCAAGGCTTCTAGTCACACAACCTTTGATGTAGAATCTGTCCACCTGCAAGATATGCTGGGGCAATGGTAGTGTAGAATTTCTGGGAGTGGTCAACTCATGACTGGTCTAAGTTGAAGCCCATGCTCGACACTGCCTAGACGACCAGGAACTGGAGGCTGGTAACCCAGAGACCTAGGGTAGAACCAAGCACACTGGCAAAAAAAGAAAAATTCCTAATGCTGTTCTACTGTACTTAAAGAGGCAGCTAATAGGAGTAGATGCTGACACCTACAGCCAGACATTAGGCCACGAGGAAGCCCAGGTTGGAGGTCTCCATTGGGTCTCTCCCCAAGAACCCCATAGAAGAGGGGAAGGAGGAATTGTGGAACCCAGAGAGGTCTAGCATACTTGGAGAGCACATTAATACATAATTAACTAAGCAGAGCTCATGGGGCTCACAGAGACTATAGCGACAGTCGTGGGGCCTACGTATATTTATGTTTGTTGCTTTGATGGTTTAGGGGGGACTCCTGACAGTGGGAATGGAAGTGTCTCTGACCCTTTACGTGTTCTCTTGAGACCCTTTTCCTCCTAGTGGGTTTCCTTGCCTAGCCTTGTTGTGAGGTCTATGCGTGGTCTTATTATATCTTGTTGTGCCCTTTTTGACAAACAAGGGAGGCCTGCTCTTTTCTTGGGGGTGTTGTGTGGAGAGGGAATCTGGGGGAGAGGGGAAGTGGGAAGTGAGCTGGGAGGACTGGAGGGAAGGGAAGCTCCACTCAGGATGTATTGTATGAGAGAAGAATAAATAAAAATCTAAAAAAAAACCCCATAAAATATTATAATAAAATACATTCTAAATAATAATAAAAGGGGCTGGAGAGATGGTGCAGGGGTTAAGGGCTGCTGTTCCAGAGGTCTTGAGTTCAAGTCCCACATGGTGGCTCACAAACATCTGCAGTGGGATCTGATTTCCTCTTCTGGTGTGTCTGAAGACAGATTACTCATATACATATACGTAAATATTTTTAAAAAATGATTATCCAATAATGAAAACATCATATAAACAAAATTGGATGGATATATAAAGGGAAATATGAAATAAAAACATAAAGGATAAAAAATAATAAAATAAAAAGAATAAAAGAGAAAAGGGGTAATATACAAAATACATGAAAAACTGAAAAAACAGGACCTTAGGAAAACAAATAACCCAATTTTAAAATGGGTACAGATCTAAACAGAATTCTCAAAAGAAGAAATTCAAATGGCTAAGAACACATACAGAAATGTTCACCATCCTTAGTCATCAGGGAAATGCAAAACTACTTTGCGATTTTATCTTATACTCATCAGAATGGCTAAAATAAATAAAGCGAGCGATAGCTAGTGCTGAGGAGGATGTGCAGTAAGGGGAACTGGATATTCAGTTTTTGTTGGTAGGAGTGCAAAATTATACAACCACTGGAAATCAGTGTGGTGGTTCCTCATGTTTATGGTTTCCTGTAAGGCCTTCTGTAGGGCTGTATTTGCAGATAGGTAGTGCTTTAACTTGGTTTTATGGTTTTTCATCTGTTCTGACTGACAGTTTTGCTGAGTATATTAGTCTGGCCTGGGCTGGCATCTGTGGTCTCAGAGTCTGTAAAATGTCTATCTAGTCCTTTCCAACTTTTGGAGTCGCCATTGGGAAGTCAGGTGTTATTCTAATAGGTGTTTATAGGTTACTTGGTCTTTTCCCTTGAAACTTTTAACATCTTTGTTGTTGTTGTTGTTGTTGTTGTTGTTGTTTAGTGTTTGATTATTATGTCCAAGGGGGCCTTTCTTTTCTAGTCCAGTCAATCGGGTGTTCTGTATGCTTCTTGTACTTTGATAGAGGTTTCCTTTATGTTGGGACTTTTTCCCTATGATTTAGTTGAAAATATTTCCTTTGACCTAAATTTCTTCTTCCTCCATGTCTTATTATTGTTATTAGATTTGGTCTTTTCATAGTGTCTCAGATTTCCTGGATTTTTTTTTCCTGAATGTTTTGTGCCAGAAATTTTTTAGATTTAATATTTTTTGACTGATAGATATATCCATTTCTTCTATTGTGTCTTCAGTACCTGAAACTCTCTTTCATCTCTACTATTTTGTGGATGAAGCTTGCCTCTGAGGTTCCTGTTCATTTCTCATTTCCAGATTTCCCTCAGTTTGGGTTTTCTTTATTGATTCTTTATTCACTTTCAGGTAGTGAACTGGTTTATTCATTTCCTCTCACTAATTGTGTTTTCATAGATTTTTAAAGGGATTTATTAATTTCTTCCTTAAAGACCTTTCTCATATTCACAGTCTATCTTAAGGTCCTTTTCTTGTGCTTCAGCTATGTTGGGGCCTGCTGTGGTAGGCTTGTGGGCTCTAGCTGAGACTATTGTCCTGGCTGTTGTTGATGGTGTTTTATGCAGGTGTCTAGGCATCTGGGTATGGCAAGAGGCCCAGACCCCAAGATGAGTTGTGTCTGCATAAGTATATAAGTATTGGTCTATCATGCCCAGTGTGATGCTTGCTTGCACAGTTAACATTTTTATATTTGGTGAGCATTTGTGAGTTTTATTATTTATTGGAGGAGTGATTTAAATTTTCTGAAAAATAGGACTAGACTGTTCTTTTGATGAAAAACCACTTGCTCTCAGGTGATTTCATAGCCTCCCTGCACAGTGTTAAGGTTTCCAGATTGACAGATTATCTCCTTGTAATTAGCTAGTTTTCTTTTAGTGTTTTTCGTTTTCACTGTTCTCCTGTCCCTCTCCTATGCACAGACGGCCATCACCAATTGTACCACTGTGCTTATCCCTTCTCTGTCACTCTCAGGCTAAACAAGCTGAGTGAACATTCTGATTTTGCCTTTGTGAGTTTCACTTTTTAGACCTGTGATTATGTAATACACATGTGACTTTGTTTTTGTTTCATACAGAAAGTCTACATCAGATGTGTCGATGATTAGGGCTTTCAGTTTGGAAGGAGTCTTTTGGACTAAAACATCCCCTCTCCATCAGCACAAGCAACTGGGGAGCACATGTAAACTCTGGAGATGATCTTTTAAAAAAAATCATAAAGAATTTTGCCCAAGTCTTTTAAAGGCTCATAAAGAATCTAGTTTTTGTAAAATTGGCTGAAAGTAGCAGATTAGCCCAACTAAGGCCTTTCTACAATTGTGGGAATCACTTGTTTAAAGTAGAACCTTGTGCTCCAGAGCAAATGTGATGCGCTTAACCTCATTTAACAGCCCAAGAGCTGAAGCTCTCTCTATGGGCCTCTCCTCATAAAGAGCCATCATGACGTGACTGTGCTGTGGCTGTATCCCTATTAGTTCTCTGCAAACTGCTCTGAGTAGGAAAAGTCCATTTTGGTGGCATTTGTCTGTCTTTTTTGTTAAGTTGAGATCTTGGATGTTAATTTAGCTAAGACAAGTTTGAATCTAAAGACTTGTGAATTCACCTCTACCCCCTTATTCTCCTATTTGGGAAGGTCAAATGGGAGGGAGGCCAACTGGAATAGGGTAAAGGAATCCTGCATGAAGGAGTCATTGTCAGCACAGTCTTGAGAGAGACGCTCTGTTACTGTTGCTCATACAGTTCTTCAGGTCTACCCTGCTTTAACTGTATGCTCTGGGGAAAGCACTGGATATCTAGGCATCTGTTTATTATTTTTTTAAAGATTTATTTTATTTTTATTTTATGTGCATTGGTGTTTTGCCTGCATGTATGTCTGTGACCCCTGGACGTAGAGTTACAGGCAGGTGTGAGCTGCCATGTGGGTCCTGGGAATTGAACCTGGGCCTTTGAAAGAGCAGCCAATGCTCTTAACTGCTGAGCCATTGCTCCACTTTATTATCGTCTTATTGCTTCGCCTGTGAACTTGCATAGTGTTGGGAGCTTGATGAGAAATGAATGGGCAAAGTTAATAAATGAAGTGGGACCTGACCTAGGGTTTCAGGCCTGTCGTCTCAGGAGGCTAAAGCAGGAGGAGAGCAAGTTCCAGGCTAGCTTGGGAAATGTAGTTGATATTTCAAAATTAAAAAAAATAAAAATGGGAGGAAGCTTTGGTGAGAATTGGAATTGGTGTCCCCAGAAGCCATGTAAATGCCAGGTGGATGTGAAGGCCCCAACTAATTCTTGTGCTAAGAAAGAAAATGGAGATGAGAATTTTGCTCTAGACTAGAAGTATTGTAGAGCTCTGGGTTCATGTGAGGAACCCTATTGCAGTGTATAAGATGGAGAGCAATACACTGCTAACCTCAGCCTCAGGTCTGCATGCATACTCACACATGTGTGCATGTGGACACATATACACACAAGAATGCACACACAGCTATGGAAAACATAAAAGCAAGATGGTAGAGTATTTGCTCAGCGTGTGTAGTGTCTTAGGTCAATACCTAGTACCACACATGGAAAAATTATGTGGGACATAAATATGGTCCTTACTTAAATGCTACTTTTGGTGAAGTCACTTTTCTGGGCTCCTGATAAAGAGGCTAAACATGTAGGCTTGTATTTTCTGGTTACAAACAAGACCAAATTAGTTACTTTTCCTGTTATATACATGTTAGGTTACATTTGCTGTTGCTGGGAACTGCAGTTAGCGGTTATCCTTTCAGGAGAGTATCAACAAATCCTGTCTCTGAAAAATGATACATGGTGCTTGAAGAATGACATCCGAGGTTGTCTTCTGGCTTTTGTGTGCATGCGCATACATGCACACCCTGTACATACACACTCAGACACAGGGAGAGAGAATATTTTTAAGGCTGGTTTGAGTTATGAAGCTACCTTTAAAAAAAAAAACTAAAACTAAAAAAATTCTGTTCTTGTATGGTGGGGAATGGGCATCTAACTCTTTGCTTGAGTAAACACTAGCTTCTGTTCATAGAGACCTAGAGGTGAAGGAAAACCAACTTACAGAGGGGTGGTGCTTTGTATTAGTATGGAAAAGGAGGTATTCTTTGTGATGGTTTTGCTGTTTTTCCCCATCTCTATTTTGACAGGCTACTGCTTTGTGTTGGAATAATGTTTAGATACACAGGGTTTGTACAGAAAGAGACACACAAGTTACGGAAAGGTCTGGGGGTGTGCACAGTGGCAGAGTGTTTACCTACCTTTTCCAGGGTCCTGGGTGTGATTCCCAGCTCTGTAAAAGAAGTGTCATGGGAGATGGAACCTTTTCCCTTTTTTAAGTTCTCTTCCTCCCACCCCAAGAGAGAGATAATTCATGTGTCATGGTGTGAGGATGGAGATCAGAGGATAGTGTGTGGGGGTTGGTTCTCTCTTTACCATGTGAGTCCTGGGGGTTGAACTTAGCTTATCAGGCTTGTCAATAAATTCTTTTACCAGTTGCGTTATCTCGTTGGTCCCTGGACCATGTTCTGGTTCATTTGTTTTTAAGTAATTTAATAATCAGTATGTGATACAAGATGAGTTGCTAAAATAGTATTTTTATTCCATGTTCAGTTTGTTCAGAAAGCAATATCATGTTTACAGTAAAGTTACCTACTTAGTTCCCATGTGTTTGTTACTATTACTGGTCCCCGGAGAGCATAAATATGAAACCCAGTCTTGGTTGAAGCCATATCAAGACCCGGTTTTTGTGAAGCATTATTTTCTGTGGCTTATCATTATGGATCATGTGTGTGTGTGTGTGTGTGTGTGTGTGTGTGTGTATGCACATGTGTTTGTGGTATAGTGAAAATTAACAAGGACAGATCTGTGGAAGTTCAATTTTAAAAGTAAGTTACAAGTCTTTATTTCCTTATTAAGTTGGACCTCTACTGTGGGAAATGGTTATTAATTGAGTGCAGTGTGAGTCTTCACAGTAGCTGGCTGAAGACATTGTGATCCTGTGCATTGGTGGAAGAGCCCTTCAAGGCAATTTTCTTAGTGTATATTTGGGTTATATCTGCTTTCCCCACCTCCTTTCTCCTGGTCCCCTCCCCCCATTAAAAATAGATTTATTTTGCTGGGTATGGTGGTGCATGCCTTTAATGCCAACACTCAGGAGACAGAGGCAGGCAAATCTCTGACCGTTCGAGGTCAGCCTGATTGACAAACAGGTTCTAGGGCAAATAGGGCTGTTGCACAGAGAAATCCGGTCTCAAAAAATCATTATTGTTGTTTATGTATACATGTGTGTCTATATGTGGGTATGTGCATGTGAATGCAGGTGCCTATGAAGGTCAGAGGCATCAGACGCTCCTGAAGCTCAAATTACAGGGAGATGTAAGTCACCCAGTGAGAGTGCTGGGAACTGAACTCAGGTCCTCTGCTTGTCTTAGTTAGACACATGACCAAGACAACTCTTGTAAGGACAAGATTTAATTGGGACTTGTTTACAGGTTCAGAGGTTTGGTCTATTATTATCAAGGTGGAATCATGGCAGCATCCAGGAGGAGCTAAGAGTTCTGTATTTTCATCTGAAGGCCGCTAGGAGAATACTGGCTTTCAGGCAGCTAGGATGAGGGTCTTAAAGCCCGCCTAGTACAACAAGGACACACCTCCAAATAGTGCTACTCCCTGGGTTGAGCATATTCAAACCACCACAGTACTCTTTTTTTTTTTTTTAAGATTTATTTATTTTATGAATGTGAGTACACTGTAGCTGCCCTCAGACACACCAGAAGAGGGCATCTGATCCCATTACTGATGGTTGTGAGCCACCATGTGGTTGCTGGGAATTGAACTCAGGACCTCTGGAAGAACAGTCAGTGCTCTTAACCGCTGAGCCATCTCTCTAGTGCGCCCCCCCACCCCGTGCTCTTAACTGCTCAGCTGCTGAACTATTTCTCCTGTTGTTGTCCCTTTTAGAATATTGTATATATTGTCTTAGATACTTTCTGTTGTTTGATTTTTTATTAAATTGAATATGTGTGTCACGAGTGTGAGGCAGGCATGCATGTGTGCCGTCGTGCACCCATGGTGGTCAGAAGACTGACAACTTTAAGAATTGTTCTCTCCTTCCAGCATGGGGGACACGGGGATAGAGCGCAGATCTTCTGACCTGTCAGCAAGTGCCGACCCACTGAGTCATCTTGCCAGCCTCTGGATTAAGATTCTTTTAAGGCCATGGGAACTTGGAGCTGTTGAGTTGACTGTGACCTGTTGTTGGGTACAGGAGGGGTTTTGTGCAGTTTTTGTTTGTTTATTTGGTTTGGTTTTGGGGGCAGTGTTTCTCTTATATAGCCCTGGCTGTCCTGGAGCTCACTTGGTATAGGGGGTTTTTGTACCTAGAAGAGAGTACAGGCATCAGAAGCTTGTTGGAAAGTTGTATGGCAAGGGGTTATGTCTGCCAGGATGGGACTGGTGTTGATGATAGGGTTGAGGATATAACTTAGGACATATTATTCCTTTGAGAGGAAGATGGTGGGGTTGGGGATTTGGCTCAGTGGTAGAGCGCTTGCCTAGCATGCGCAAGGCCCTGGGTTCGGTCCCCAGCTCCGAAAAAAAAAAAAAAAAGAAAAGAAAAAAGAAAAAAGAAAAAAAAAAAAGAAAGAGAGGAAGATGGTTATTATTCTTTTTCCTTAAGAAAGCACAATGAGAAGGGTGGACCAGGAGGGGAATAAAATCTGGAAAAAAAGAAAAAGAAAAAAAGAAAGCACAACGAGGGCTGGGGAGATGGCTCACTGGTTAACAGCACAGACTGCTTGTGCAGGGGACTAGAGTTAGGTCCCTAGCACCCACAACTGACGCAACTCCAGCTTCAGGGGATCCAAGGCCCTCTTTGTCTCCACTGGTACCTGCATTCATAGCACATTTACACATAGTTTAGAAGATTTTAAAAATAAAGCATTACGGTGATTTCTTTTAAAATTTCAAGATGTTATCTATGAATGAATATTTTTAGATACTGGAACACATGACTATGTCAAGTAAAGTTGTATATATGGAAGCAAATTTTAAAGAACAAACAGTAACCTAAATATCTTATTGTTACACTATGATCAAACTACCACAAATTGACACAGAATAAAAGCAGGTGACAGTTCAGGTTTCCTAACTTGGTAGGGTGTCCCTTTTATACACAATAGATGGGACTCAACACATTCATATTTCTGCAAACCTTAGGAGTCCAAACCCATATTCTAGTAACATTTCTAGAACTCCCACTCACCACCATTCAAAAACAATCAAAACAACAATAACCACAACAAAGCCCCTTAGGATGAACAGGCTCTAGCAAGTCTTGTTCCTTGTGGGGACATTTGGAAGGGTGGGGATGTCCTAGGGCCCAGTCTTAAACATCTTCCTCTTTGGTGGTTCTGTGGCTGTCTGAGTGTGCCCATGTCCATTCCAGGAGGCAATTTTGGGTGTCATTTCTCAGACTCCATTCACTATTATTTTGGAGACATGATCTCTAACTGACCTAGAGTTCATCTAGTAGGCTAGTCTAGCTTCCTAGCGAGCCCCCAGGATTTACCTGTCTGTATCCCAGTGTTAGGATTATAAACACATACTTGGTTTTTTGTTTTGTTTAATGTAGATTTCAGAGATCAAATTCATGCCTTCGTGTTTGTAAGGCAAGCACTTCATTAGCTATCTTCCCATCCTTGGCTTTTTATTCTGTTTTGTTTGTTTGTTTTAGAGAAAGTCTTTTTTATACAATCCTGACAATCCTGACTGGCATGGACTACATAGACAAGACTAGCTTTGAGTGGACAGTATCCTCCTGCTTGTGCCTACTGTGTGCTGAGAATGTAAGCCTAGTATAGTCTCATGGCTTCAAAGTGCTAGGACTTGTGGAGTATTTATTCTGATAGGTTCTGTCATAAACACTGTGCACTGACTGAACCGTCCAGATAGCCTTTCAGCATATGTACTGTGAGCATCTCTTCAAGTGAGCATCCTCACTTGAAGGTGGAGAAACTGAGGTACAAGGAAATGAACATGAGATCACTCAGCTCAGGAGCTGGAGAACCATGATATGAGGGTTCCTGAATGTTCCACTCTGACTGGTTCTGTGGAGCCTTTTCTCTAGGCTTGGCTCCTGTCTTCTTCTTGTCCCTTTACTGACTCTTTTCCCAGTAGCAACCAGAGCATTATAATGGAAGCCTTACGGGATCTTTATACTTAGGAATAGAATTAAGATTTACTACTGGTCCTCGTGTGTTCTAACCCTACCCTCTACCTGTTCTCTACTTTCCTTCCATCTCTGAGCTTTTGCCCATTACCTGGGATGCTCTTCTTCTCAGATATTTTTAGTTTGTACCCTCAGTTCATTCAGGCGTGGGCTTGAGTACACAACATCAAGAGGCTTGTCTAGTCAGACTGGTAAAACTCCCTGGAGTCACACTTTATGCTTCTGTTTTTTTGTTTCAGTTTTGGTTTTTGTTGATTGTTGTTTGTTTGTTTGTTTTAAGACTTTATTTCTGGATTCTTAGGAGTGTTCCTTCCCCTTATCTATACAATCTATCTTTATGGCAGTACATTACTGCCTTTTTTTGATGTGTGTTTGTGCTTGTTCTTGTAGAGACCAGAGCTCAACGTCAGTGTCACTGTCTATTTTTGGTTTGTTTATTTTTTCCGAGACAGGGTTTCTTTGTGTAGCCCTGGCTGTCTTGGAACTTGGTCCTGTGTAGAATCAATATGGTTGACTTTTCCCTCCCATTACTTTTGCATTTGATCTTTGTTTGCTGACATCTTTACCTCTTAAGTTCATGCTTCTGCTCCAGGCAGAATGGAGCCCTTCTCGGCTTGCTAGGCAAGTGCTCTACCACTGAGCTAAGTCCCCAACCCCTAGCTGGTTATATGTTATACATCCTTTTCCTTCATTCACTGCTTTCTTGATGGTGAGTGACTTATGCCTCAAAGATGTGGCATAGCCTCTATAACTAGTTGGTTGAATTAAAAAGATTTATTTTGTGTATGTGAATGTTTTACTTGCATGTGCACCATGTGTATGTCTGGTGGCTGGGGGAGGCCAAAGGAAGGCATTGGATCCCTTGGACTTGGAGTTACAGATGGTTGGGAGCTGTCAAGTGGCTGCTGCGAAAGGAACCCAGGTCCTTTTCAAGAGCTCTTAACTTCTGATAGATCTCTCCAGCCTCTAGTTGGTTGAATTTTACATAAGTAGTTCATTCTTCCTAGAAAAATTAGAAGATTAAGACTGAAAACAAAAACCTAATCCACTTGCAACATCAACATACAGAGATAATCATTGCTTACACATTTACTGAAATAAATAGGCATCCACAATGCTAAATGCTAAATGTTTGCCTGCTTTATTTAATCTCCTTATGCATGCTTTAGAAACTGCGTGTCCATCCTTCAGCACACATACTGCTGTGGAGATACTGTCGTGGCTAGCGACACAGACCAGTGGTTGAGTACTTGTTTGGAAACACTTGGAATCACATCCTTATGCCTTTGTATTTTAATGCTCTTTCTCATGTATTTGGGGAGTGGGTTACATTTCTAGGAAGAAAGTGAATAGATAGAAAAGATGGATATTTTTAGAGTTCTTTGTATGCTGTGCTTGGTCTCTGAAAGTCTTTTACTATTGATGTGCCCTTCTGCTAGGTTAGGTGAGAATGCTCACTTGTTTTTATCTCTCTTTACCAAACTGAAAATGATACACATCAAAAATATTTGTTGATGATATAAATGATGCTTCATTGTTTTAATTTGAATTTCTTTGATTTTTTTTCTGTGATAGACTATTAGAATATTCTGTTACATGTTTAATGGTCATTTAATTTCTACAGCATTTCTTTGTTTTTAATTGTGGTGTGTATGAGATGTGTGTGTGTGTGTGTGTGTGTGTGTGTGTGTGTGCCCTCAAATTATATGTGCCACATGTGTATTGGTGTTTTCAGAGACCACAAGAAGATATTAGATCTCCTGGAGCTGGCAGTATACGTGAAGTAACGAAAAGGAATTTTACCTCCCTGGGCCAACCCCACAGAAGCCGCACGACCTTGTCCAACATGGAGAAACATCTGTTCAATCTGAAATTCACCACCAAGGCACTGAACAGGAGTGCCAAAAAATGTGACAAGGAGGAAAAGGCCGAAAAGGCCAAAAAGGCCAAAATTAAAAAGGCCATTCAGAAGGGCAACATGAAAGTTGCCAGGATACATGCTGAAAATTCCATCCGCCAGAAGAATCAAGTGGTGAACTTCTTGAGAATGAGTGCACGAGTGGGTGCAGTGGCTGCCAGAGTCCAGACTGCAGTGAAAATGGTTAAAGTGACCAAATCCATGGCTGATGTGGTTAAGTCAGTGGACGCGATGTTGAAAACTGTGAATCTGGAAAAGATCTCTGCTTTGATGGACAAATTCCAACACCAGTTTGAGACCCTGGACGTCCAGACACAGCAAATGGAAGACACCATGAGCAGCATGACGACGCTAACCACTCCCCAGAACCAAGTGGATGTGCCCTCCAGGAAATGGCAGATGAGGTAGACCTCGATCTCAATGTAGAGCTGACTCAGGGCCAGGCCCGTTCCATGGGAACAAGCATGGCTTCCGTTGAGCAAGATGAACTGCCCCAGAGACTGGCCCTCCTTTGGGATCAAGTGTGATGGCCGAACCAGTCCGAGATTTCCTTTTGACATGCTCCCTGTATTTTAGAGAGATGTCATAGAATTGTGCCAGAATGCCGAACAGTCTTCTAAGAACTACAGCCCTCTCCAGAGAATGCTAAGAAATTCCAATAATTTTTCTTAAATGCTTTAATCTCACTTTTAGCCCACCACCCACCAGAGATAGTAGAAAAGAAAGGTTATTAGGATACAGGGGAAGTGAACCTGTTTAGAAATTGTTCTTCGGAGCAGATCTCATCTGAGCTGTCAGGAAATCAGCAGTTCAGTTCACAGAAGTCAGCAGAGGCAACTCGATCAACTTGCACATACTTCAGTGAATATACCAGCAATCAAGTTCAGTAGTGTTGGAATAGCAAGCACGAATCAGCAATGGTAGCATGACTTAGCCTAATCTGCAGGACTCAGCAGGAGGGATTAGAACCAGCAGGGAGACCAAGAGAAGTTCTTGGCCTATGCCTCTCTCTGAGGAAACCAGAAAAGATGGCAAAACTAAGAAGCATTGCCACGCTAGCTGTGCAAGCAAGCCCTCCTTCACTGTTTGTTGAGCCTTATTTATACTCCCTCCAGACATCACCCATCATCCACCAGTCTTGTCTTAGCACATAAGTCTATATCAGCTGACCACTTTGCCACTAGGCCCAAGTCTGTGGAAACAAGAAGTCTCAAGAACCTCACTGAAGTGTTTTGGTTCCTTTCTTTCTGTGGAGTCATGACAAATGGAGCTGAACAACACAATGCAAGGCGAACCAATACATGAGTGTAGTTCGCCAAGAATCCTTCACGGCCTTGTGCATCCTTTCACATACTCGCTTCAGCAAAATATCCTTTCACCTGTGTCTGCTTCAGGAAAACACTCCTTCATGTGTTTGCCCTAGTAAAATACCATCCAACACAACTTACTTTCCAAAGAAACCAGATGTTTCCACTGCATAACCCCTTTTCTGTTTAAGAGTTGTCCTTTTCTCTAACATTAACAATCTATACACAATAGATGTTTTCAATAAATGGCTTATGTACAATATAGTCAAAAAAAGTCTAACAAAACAACCTTAAATTTCTATCAATATACAATAATTAAAAACCTCAAAGTTCTATTAAAATTTCTATTAATGTACAATAGTTCAAACAAAATGACTTTAAATTTCTATCAATTTACAACAATTACACAAAACCCCTTAAATTTCTATCAGTAAGAAAATAATTAAACAAAAAACCCTAGGGGTTAGGGATTTAGCTCAGTGGTAGAGCGCTTGCCTAGCATGCGCAAGGCCCTGGGTTTGGTCCCCAGCTCTGGAAAAAAACAAAAAACAAAAAACCCTAAATTTCTATCAATACAGAATAATTAAAACTTCAAATTTCCATTAATATACAATAATGAAAACAAAAGGACTTTAAATTTCTATCGGTATACAATAATTAAGCAAAACAACCTTCCACCCTAGATGATAACAACAATAACACATGAAGTAACCGAAACTATTCACCCCATCTTCAGGGATTGGGACAATGGTCTTCTTTTCCTGGCTGAACTGGGGTGAAAAGTCCTCTATGGGCCCCAAGTGAGGGAAATGGTTAGTCTGAAATAAGCTAGCTGTAGCATTTATTGCCTAGTCTCTGTATTTGTCCATCTCTATTGTCTGTTTAGTCTATGTATTGTCCAGTTCCTGTGTTTATCCAGTCTCCGTGTGAGCGATCCTTTGGGCTAGCCCTTTTGAAGTTGATTTGCATGCGTATTTTGGAGAAATCAGTAATTGAGACAATCAGTGAATCCCCTGGGCTATCTGGTTTGTAAAGACATTCATGTCTCAGCTGATAAGAGGTTTTCGATGGTCTGATCTAATCTTTGTAAGTTTTGTTGGTAACCATATATTTTTGTTCCCATGTCCCCATCTTAAAACCATTGCAGGTTTCCATTCTAATGTCAATACCTCCTTATAGTATATTGATTGACCTAGGTCCTCAGTTTTTTCAATAACCCAGTGTCTCTCAGCTACTGTTGTTCCTTTTTCACCAACATTAAGAAAATTTAGAGTTAACAAAGCATAATTTACTCTTTCCCTGGGGTTTTTTTACTCCCCTTTTCTGTTTAAACATCTCTTTTCAGGTACAATTGGATCTTTCTATAACTGCTTGTCCTGTGGGATTGCGTGGTATACCAATGACATGCATTATAGAATAATATGCAAAGAATTGCTTCATCTTATTAGATACATATATGGGAACATTGTCAGTTTTAATTTGTGCAGGTATCCCCACAATTACCATTATTCCAGTAAATATGTAATTACATAATCAGCCTTTTCAGAACTTAAAGCAGTTGCCCATTGAAACCCTGAGTATGTGTCAATGGTATGGTGTATAAACTTTTGTTTTCCAAATTCTGCAAAATGGAAAACGTCCATCTGCCAGATGCATTTCTTTTGGTACCCCTAGGATTACTACCAGCAGGTAATGGGGTTTGGTTGTACAGTTTGATTGATTTGAACACATAGACTTTTTTTATTCTTTCTTTGGCTTGTTGCCAAGTGATAGAAAATGTTTTCTTTAAACCTTTCCCATTAGCATGATGTTTCTTATGAAATTTGAGGCTTGTAACACATTTCTTATTAGTGATTGGTCAATTTTTCTCATTTCCTTGAGCTAATGGACCTGCCAAACCTGTATGATACTGAAAATGAGTAATATATAATGTATAATTTCCACTTCTGATGGCCTGTTGTAATTGTATAAATACCAAAGTTAATTCTGAACTATCAGGTACAAATTCAGCAGTCTATATGCAAAATGACTCTTTCTGCATATAAAGAATCAGTAATTATGTTATGAGAATCAGGATAATTAATATAACCATCATGATTGCATACAATTTTGATTTCTGAACCAATGCATATGGACTTTTGACCACCTTGCTTATTTTGTCTGACTTTTAACCTGCCATCCCCATCTTGTTTGCATCAGTATAAAATTACTATATGTGGAAGAATCCAATTAGTTCTTTTATTATAAACTGTATTTGGATATCTGTTATTAATTTTACTACAAGTTACTACAAGCTTTTTACCAATCCTCATTAATCACCCATGATGACATAATCTCAGCATTTGTAAGAGGTACCATTTCTACCTTTTATAACTAATTCAGATATCTTCTCTGTATGTGTCTTTAATTTTTTGCTTTTTTATGAGCTAAGGAAATCCACCCTGTAATGTTATCTTCCTTTACATAGTGAGCCCAATAGGAGAATGAGTTGAAGGCAAAATACAATTAAGTTTAGGATTAATGAGATCCATATATGCTTCTTGCTGCCTTTGTTCTACAATAGTTTAACTCTTTTTCTACTTCAGCTGTTAGACATCCTCGACTGTTTAAATGAATCTCCTTGTAATGTTTGAACCAAATTACTTAGCTCATGTGTACTTAGTTCAATTATAGACCTCAATAGTGTGGTATTTATGAACAACAATTTCATCAGATTCATGATCATCAAAAGTTACAAAAGCAATCTCACTGTGGTGGCACATGCTTTTAATCCTAGTACCAGGGAGGCAGATGTAGGCAGATATCTGAGTTTGAGGCTAATCTGGTCTACAGAGCAAGTTCCAGGATAGCTGGAGCTATACAGAGAAATTCTATCTTGAAAAACAAAACAAAACAAATTATAAAAGCAAAAGCTCCTTTTCCTCCCACTCTATCTTCTATAATTTAAGTTGTTCCAATCTTGCCATATGTTTAAAATAATCTTTCATTATATTCCTTTGTTTCTTCTTTTATACCATTAGCAAACATTTTCTTCAATGATGGGTTTCACAGAATCATCTCTAGTAATTGCTCTCTTTGATTCCACACATGGCCATCAACCTCCTAAGGTCAGGCACACATTGCAGCATGCGCTTTATCAGTGTGAGTATAAGTCACAAAGACCAGGTACATGCCTTTAATTCTAGCATTTGGGAGGCAGAGGCAGGCAGATCTCTGAGAGACCTGTTTCAAAGGCAGACAGAAACGTAAAGCACTAAACTATGGCTTTGGAATGTTTTATTTAGGGGTCTCTCATTGCCACACAATCTGTAAGTGTGCTCATTTCTTAAAACGTTCCTTTAAATTATCACCTATAGTTTCAAAGCTCAGACCACCAACAAACAGCTTTCTCACCTTCTGTGGTTTCTTTGAATCTTGCCCTCCTCCCCCAGCTGTGATGACTTTGGCAGGAGTCAATTTGGGAGCTGCTGGTCACAAGTTTACCTTCATGTAGAGACTAGGCTTTTTTCTCCCAACTCCAGTTCAATTTGGAATCATCAGTAAGAGTGGGAAATCCTATTTCTTCACTTCAAAGCCCTCCACCTCGGTCTCTGTCTGTCTTTCTCTGTTGGTCCCTGTCTCTCTCTCTTTCCTACGTCCCACTCTTTGGATACAGGGTCTCTTATGTAGTCTTACGTATCCTGGAGCTCACCACACACACCAAGCCAAACAAGCTGCAGCTGTCCTCCTGCACATTGTGATTAGAGGCTGGGCTTCTGTACCCAGCTAAAATCAAAACTCTCTTAATATAACTTTCACTATATTTTAATGTGTTTATGCCAGAAGTGTGATACAGGGTGTACTTGGTGAAAATCAGAGGACAACTTGAGGGAGCAGTTCTTCCCCTCTTCCCTGTGGGTCTCAGGAACTGAACTGAGGTGGCCAGCTTGGTGACAGACATCTTCATCCATTGGGCCATCTTAATGACCCGCAAAGACATTTCATTTACTCTAGGAGTATGTATCCCTTATTAAACGATCTGTAGTAAAAATAATTCCTCTTGAGTTTTATATACAAATGTAGCCTATACATACACCTGCAGAGCTTGAATAAATTTGGATTGGGAATATTGGAACATGCACATATATATCATAATATCATATATCATCATAATGTTGCCGTGTAG
This sequence comes from Rattus norvegicus, assembly GCF_021556685.1. Classification (NCBI taxonomy): domain Eukaryota; kingdom Metazoa; phylum Chordata; class Mammalia; order Rodentia; family Muridae; genus Rattus; species Rattus norvegicus. The sequence continues at coordinate 176,614,937 of NC_141534.1, read as the reverse complement.
TGGTTTGTGGTTATTATTGTTTTTCAGGTATCTCTTAAGTCTTTTGTATTCAAATCAAATCCTTTTATTATTTCTAGACAGCTTTCATTTCTTAAACTTTTTTAATTATAGATTTGAGGCCACTTGTCCAAAGACACCTTTTGTCTGCAGGGCAGTTCACAGACCCACATTTCTTTTCTTGTTTGTCATCCTGTGCATCATTCCTTTTAATCTGTTTTTTTTTTTTTCACTGAAAATTTTTCTCTGTAGCCGTAACGTTCCTGACTACCTCATCTATACATCTGCTCATTGATTGTCTATGGACCTAATGTTTTTACCATTTCCATATCTGTTTCATGTCCTTCAGACTTGATAATCAGCCATTCTGTGAATTGACAGTATTTATCACTTCTTTGGGGGGTGGGAGTGAGGAAGGCACTCTTTTAGAGATTAACTTGGCATTTTACTTGTACAATAAACATGTTTTGTTTTTCTCTAACTTCTTATATATGTATCTTTTTGGCATTTATTCATCTAATTTAACCATTTGATCTTCTTTCATAGTTGAAGACTTTTATTTGTACTGTATTGAGATATTTTACTAGGCTCACTATATCTAAAAAATAGTTATTTTTATTTTACATGTGTGAGTGTTTTACTTTCATGTGTGAAAGTAGAGTTGATGCCTAATGCCCTCGGAGGCCAAAAGAAAGTGCTAGATCTCTTGGAACTGAAGTTTTGGATAGTCATAAGCTGCTACCATATAGGGATGGAGTGTAATTCATGTCCGCTACCAGAGCAAAGGCCCTTAGCTGCTAACTGCAGAGCCAGCTCTCCAGTCAGTCGCTCAGGCTCAGGATAAGGAGTTAAGGAGTTATGGTGCTCTTAATATTCTTACAGTATTGTAGGCAGGAGGCCCCATTGCCTCGTTGTGATGGTGAGTCTAATTAGTAGACTTCTAATTACAATAAATGTTCTCCGTATTTGGGGAAATAACTGTGTAAGGGAAATAAAATCCTGAATTATATTTTGTTTTTGTTAAGTTTAGCTGGAGTGAGGGGAAGGAGGGCTGGGGAAGTGACTCAAGTAAGAATGCTTACTATATAATCATGAGGAACTGAGTTCAAATATTTGGTTGATACCCATGTAAAAAGCCAAGTGTGACTATGTTAACCTGCGTATTACCTCAGCATTGTGGGTGGCAGGAAAAGAACAATTACTGGTGTTTACTGTTTACCATCTTGGTTCTGGGCTCAGTGCATGTGGGCCCTCATTCTGCTTTGCCGCTGGAGTGTGTGAACACTGCTGGGGCAGATGAAATGGGAGTCACAAGGCTGTAAATATGGTGCTGCTGGGAAGCTCAAGGAGTGGAAAAGGAGGAGGGGCCTGTGGGGGAGGAGGGGGGTGTTGGAGGGTAACTCCTCTTAGCTCAGGAGTGTCTGTGTCCAGAGGGCAGAGGGGCCTTCTGTGGGAAACTTAGGTCATGCAGTTCTGTATGATGAAGGTTTCTTGATGAGAGCGTTGATATTAAATCCCGTTTGTAAGAAGGAATGTCCAGGAAGGGAAGCTTATTGTCTAAACCCTCGGGCAGGCCCATCTAGAGATCTCATTAGCACCGAGAACCCTGTGCTCTGTGTTACATGACTAGTGGTCAGGATCCTCATGTTGTGGTCACGTGCTCCAGGACAGGCACCGGGTTGGGAGTAGATGAAACACCTACCATTCTCAGATATAAGAATTTACCAGGGTTTCAGAATCCTCTCAACCTTCCCAGTTTTTGTGACACGGCTCCATTTGCCCCACAAGTGAGAGACCCTGTCTCAAAAGACTAAGGGTGGGGTTGGGGATTTAGTTCAGTGGTAGAGCGCTTGCCTAGCAAGCGCAAGGCCCTGGGTTCGGTCCCCAGCTCTGGAAAAAAAAAAAAAAAAGAAAAAAAAAAAAGGAAAAAAGACTAAGGGGGACAATGATAAAGCAGAACACCTAGCATCCTCCTCTGGCTTCCACATGTAAGCAAGGGTGCAATCCCCCATATATACATATACCCCCACCACATACATATGCACATACAAACAAGTACACATACAATACGTTCACACGCACTCTCTCATACATGCCCAAATAAGTACATGCATACAAGTGTTTATGTGCATACATGTACACCCACACCCACACCCCATTAGCATGAAAGAAAAGCCCTCCTTCACTGATTTCTTCCAGGCTGCCGCTTGCTTCTAAGGGCCACAGTATTTGGCTTTGTCTCTGCAGAGCTGGCTGGCTCAGGCCGCATACAACCTTCATGTAGAATAGCATTTAGGAAATTGTCTTGGCAATCTAAAGAATGCTCAGCAAAAGTGAAACTCCAAGGACTCTGAAGGCCCACAGAGACTTGGACATGAGCCTTACAATGTGTAAAAGAGGTGGGCTTTTAGGAGGAGACAGCAGTGCACTAGGACTGTAAGCTCGTGCGTGTCCTGCACAGTAAGTGTACTAAGACCAATTTTGTGTGACAGGAGACATGGAGGACGTAGACCCTGCTTCCGTGCCTACAGTAAAGAGCTGTAGATAAAAACAAAGTGGGTAGATTCATGAGGCGTATTGAAGAGCTCATGCTGTGTACACAGTGGAGACAATTATGAGGGCTATAGAAGAACTGCCTGGAAATATAAAGGTGGAGGAGGGCTCTATAGAGTACAAGGGAGTTGATCTTCACCTTTGGAGGTCAGTTTTTGGAGGACTGACAGAATTTGACTTGGTGAGAGAAAGGAAAAGGTGAAGAAAATCCTGAGGTACAAAGTGGGGAATATTTATAAGCAGGCATTCGTTACCATATGTAGATTCCACCTCACTTTCAACAATGATGACTCAAGGAGTGGTGCTCCAGAGCCCAGGGGGCCTTCAGTTAGCTATTGTTTGCCGAACCCAAGAACATGGCCTAGTGCTTTGTCTTCATCCAAGGAGAGACATGGCCTCCATTACAGCACATTGTGGAGCCCTCCCCACCAACTTCACTAACCAGAGCCAATAACTAAGGCCATCCATACTATGCTCAGTTCTTAGTGTTTGGTCCTTGCACTTGCCAGCTCAGCTGAGGAACCACCCAGCCTTCATCTCTCTAGATCTAGGCTTCTAGGTTGGAAATTCATAAATGTTAATGGAGGCCCAGCAGTGCACTTTGGGTCTTGTTGTCCATATGACCTATGATATCTCTTGGTCTCTGTTCCTCTGTTGGCCGTGATCTCCTGTGCTGGAGTCCAGAAACCATCTCATTTGGAGGCAAGGGGTGGGGCATGATTTATGAGGGTTGGTGTATTAATATTAGGTATAATAAGAATCAAGGTTGGGGGGTTGGGGATTTAGCTCAGTGGTAGAGCGCTTGCCTAGGAAGCGCAAGGCCCTGGGTGGGTTCGGTCCCCAGTTCCGAAAAAAAAGAACCAAAAAAAAAAAAAAAAAAAAAAAGAATCAAGGTTGGAAGTACAAACTGTGGGTTATAACTTTGGAGGGAATTGATTTTGTTCTCAAGGAGAATCATAGTGTTTTTTTGTTTGGGGATGCCAGATATATTTTTAATATTTAATATGATTTTTGTTGGAGCATTTGTTTTCATTCTCTCTGCTAGGATATTAAAATAATTAACCATGTTTAAACAAGTCAGTATTTTTAGCTTTTTTAATGCTGCTATTTTGGTGGGAGAAGGTATTTGGTCCTAAGAGGGAGGGAAAGCAGAGATGGCTGAGCACCTGCTGCTCTTCAGAGGACTCGGCTTTGGTTCATAGCACCCAGTCAGGCAGGTCACTGCCAGCTTCAGGGATTGGATGCCGCCATCCCCTACCCCCGTGTGACATTCATACACACACACACACACACACACACACACACACACACACACACACACACACACATAGACACACAGACACACACACAGACACACACACACACAGACACACAAACACACACACACAGACAGACAGACAGACACACACACACACACACACACACACTACATAATAACAAATCTTAAAAGAGAGAGATTGAGAAACTTATCCAAAATAGACTAATGGTTTTCAAACTGGAGAAAATTTTCGAGATCCTTGATTTCCTGTGTCTTCTTTCCAAAAGTCAATCTGTCTGAGAATGCAGTTGGATCCACAGTGTTCCTTTCTCCCGCTACTCACTCTTCTTCTGCACTCACTCTTCTGCTTTAAGAGAAGAAGCCATAGCTATCTCTTACCTTGTGTCACTGTTTGCCTAGTATATGAAAGCCTTTGGGCTAGTAAGCAAAGGCACAGTCACAAACAGTGACTGGTAAAACCCCCTTCTCTCCCCGCCTCCTTTCCTAACCTCCTTCCTTCCTGTCTTTGATACAGGAACAAATATGGATGGATGACCTAAAACTCAGAGATCTGCCTGCCTGTGCCTCTGCTTCTGTCTTTCAAGTCCTGAGATTAAAGGTGTATATCATTATAAATGGTTTATAATTCATGCTTTCAACAAAATTTTGAGTTGTCAGCTTGTAGATAATAAAAAATAGTTGTTGATGATCAACCATGTGTAGTTTTGGTGTAACTTTGAGTACAATGACAGATATCAGTAGGACAGATTTCTATCATTACTGTCTGGTTACCTAGGTAAACAGGATTTCTTGGCACTTGTACCTAACTATGAAAGATAATGAACTTCAAATAGAAATTTACCTTTTTTTGCTTAGTAGTACTAAGTTATAATGTAATTATGTTTTTTTACCAGCTGCATATTAATAAGGGAAAAGAAAATTTAATCCAGATGAAATAATAAAATAATATTTAACACACACAGTTTATACTTAAGAATTTAAATATACATTGTCATATATAATATATAAATATATTTTATACATAAATTGGCATATGTATATATTATATATTTATAAGTTATTCTTTGTAGTTTTATTGGTTGATCAATAAACAGTTTTGAAGCATAAAGATTAGGATATAATTCTGAAGAAGTAACAAAAAATAAAAACTTAAGGAAAGACAGGAATAATAAAATGTTCATGTTTTTCTTTTTTATGAGTGTCTGTCTTCATGTATGTTTGTGCACCATTTGCACGTCTTGTGCCCATAGAGGTCAAATCCTGGAACTGGAGTAGCAGATGGTTGTGAGCCACCATGTAAATGCTGAATCCTAGTTCTCTGAAGGAGTAGCAAATGTTCTTAAGTGTGGAGGCTTCTTTCCAGCCCCCAGATTTGTTTTTTTTAGATGGATGATGCGGTATTCAGATTCTGTTGGACCATTTGGATTCACTTAAAAGAGTATTGCTGTGGTTTATTTCAAAAGGTAAATATTTATAAATGCAATATCCTGTTCTAGTCTTTATTCTAATTTTTTAATGTATTATTATTATGTAAAGTGGGGTTAGGGAGGGTGTGTGGGCTACAGCACATGCTGATTCATTCCTTCTACCTTTATATGAGTTCTGGGAAAATGGTCTGGGAATTAAACTCAGGTCACAAGGTTTTCATTGCAAATTTCTTGGCTGTTGAGCCATCTCACTTCTATTTTCTTCCTTCCTCTCTTTTCTTTTTTCCTTTTTCCTCCTTATCCCCCTTTCGTTGTTGCTGGGGATTGAACCCAGTGTCTTACATGTCCCGAGCATCCACTTTACCACCAAACTCTAAATAACATCCCCAGCCCAGAATTCTAACATCTCTAATATATAAATATATATATATATGTATGTATATGTATGTATATATGTATATGTATGTATGTATAATACTAGAAAGTACATCTCTACTACTGCTTATGATGCAGAAGTTTAAATAGTAACATATGCATACATGAATATATGGGACTATATTACAAATTTACATATGAGTGTGTACCCAGATGTGTATATATATGTATATAGGGAGGAGAGTCTGTTTTGTTAAATCTTTTAGGGCACATGATAAACATTTACAATGGACCAACCAGAGGAAAGCAAAAACTCCCCAGTATTAGCAATGGGCAACAGAGGAGATGCTGTGGGAAATGACTTTTGAGGGGCAATCTTAGTCATCTAAGCAAAATAGGGGTGGGAAGGAATTCCTGAGAGAGGGGACCATATCTGAAAAAGGCCTGGGGTCAAAATAGGCAGAGCACTTTTGGGGTAGTAGCATGCCGGGACCCTTGCATGACTTGTCAAGAGGCTGGAGGTCTGGAAGGAGCACTTGCCAAGGAATGTGCGTGAGAAAGTGTTAGTCCGTTGAGGGTGTTTCCTTCCCAGGGGCTATTTTCCGTATTAATATTCCTTTGGGCATTATTACTAATGCAGAGATTCTTGTTTACATTTAGCTAAGGGAGGAAAACGAGACTGGTGAGTGAGTCTGTTCCTTTCAGAGCTGTACCTAGTAGTTATGGGTGGTCTGAGTTTAGTGTTACAGGGCAAAGGTGGCTTGGTTGTCATTACAGAAAAATGGCTACGATTTTGAAATCAAAATTTGATACCACTGCACTAGTACTTTAAAATTATTATTATTATTATTATTATTATTATTCTAAATTTTATGTGTATGAGTGTTTTGCCTGCATATATGTCTGTTTACCATGCACATGCAGTGCTCATGGAAGGCAGAAGAGGATGTTGGATCCCACTAAGTCATCTCTCTAGCCCCCAGTAAAGGACTTTTTATCTCAATTTGCAAATTCATTTACATGAGAAGCCTTAACAGAATTATAAAACTCAAATCAAATGTAACTCAGTGCATTTGTAAAACAGTTCCATTTATAAGTTCTTCAGGATCCTAGAACAGGTAGATATGCAGTTGGTCACTGTCCTGGCCTGTCTGTGACACTGAATTTCCCTGTTATGGGGAAGTGCTATAAGGTAAGGCTGTTTGTGATCTAGAGAAAATGGATGACACTTTGTTCCATGCATTGGAGCATTTGCTCAGTAGAGTGATGAGCTTGAACAGTGCTCGCAGAGAGGAGATTGAACCAAACCCAGGAGGAGACCTCCAAAGAGCTGATTCAGTACCACGCAAAAGCACGGGATAGTTAGATGAGCGCCCTTTCCATATTTTCACACTTTCCAGGATGACACTGTAAGCCTTGCCCTTAGAGAACCCTGAGCCACCTAACATTGCTCCAGCTTGCAAGGGGGAAGTGCGGAATTTTACCACTGAGTAGATGCCCTGGGTCTTTGGGCAGAGGAACACAAAAGGAACTGAGAGCAGCCTTAGAAATGTGATCAACACAGTAAGGTAAAGAGCATTGTACTTACCATTCTGATTTGTTGTGGGAAAATTATTTGAGAGGGTTTTGTTGTTGTTGTTGTTTGCTCCCCAGTACTATTTTCAAAACAGTCTCCAAAAATACTAATGTTGGCTATCAAGTAAGTATTGAGTCAGCACAGAAGCTCTACTGTGTGACTGTGGCATACTGCCTTTTATTTTAAGAAGCTGTCTATGTAGAAGCTGTCTATGTATCCGAGGCTGATCTTGAACTTCCGATCCTTCTGTTCCACTTCCCAATGCTGGGATTATAGGCATGTGCCACAACAGTTGGTTCACGCAGTCCTGGGCTTCAAACCTCTAGGGCTTTGTGCGTTCTTCTGTCTGGACAAACATTTGGAATACTGAGTGAGCAGAAGCTCCCGCTTTGCCTGCCTACCTACTTCTCTTCCTTCCTTTCCTTTTTTCAGTTTGCACTTTCATTAATCTGAGAGGTGGAGAAACTTGCCAAAGATCTGGAATTAGAACTTTGGTTCATTTGATTCCCAAGCCTTTCCACCTATGATACCTCCTCCTGCTGAAACTATGTGCAGTAAATCAGAGGATGCGTGCTGTTTAGTTGTGTTTGTCACCTCCTTTTGCTGTGCCCAGAATGCCTTCACAGCCAGGTGACCAAGGCTTCCTTTATCTCCAAGTTTCAAAGGTCTTGGTTCAGCTCAATGGGAGAGTGGGGCAGGCTACTCAAGTTTGGTGGCAGGAACAAAGTGGTTGAGTCTGTTTATATCACAACAGACGAGGGAGCAGAGAGAGTGACAACCGGAGGCCTGATAAAACCTTTAATGCCCACCCCCCAGTGACCTACTGCTATGTAGGCCTCACCTCTTAAAGGTTCCATAGCCTCTTAAAATCCAAAGGAGGAACAACCATTTAAAACATGAGCCAATGAGGATATTTTTTACATCAAAAGGGAACACTAGCATCTGGGCTAAGAAGCTGCACCCATTCACTATTTGGAAGGAGTGAATGCTGACTGAAGGAGGAACGGAATCGGGAGATGCCAGGAGCTTTTGAGGGTTTTGGAGAAGAAACATGATGGTGTGGAAGAAGTGGGTCTTGAGTTTACCTGCCACCAGTTATCCCAGGTGAAGGGTGGGTACTTAGGGTATTAGGTGTCACAGAACAGCTTTTGTCTGCTTGTTCTTATTCGGAGACCAAATACATTTTCTAGGTTTTACGTTTTTCTAAAAATAAGCAGATTTTGACCTCAAATATGTTATCTTTGCCTAGTATAAAAGGGGACTTTTGCAAACCAAAATAATAACTGAAACAAACAGTGGACAACTCTAGCTTTGGATTCTCCTTTTTCATGGGGGGATTTGTCTGTCTGTGTGCTGTGTGTGCTGTGTGTAGCGCTACTTTTGCCTTAGTACATTTCAGATGAATTCCATGACAAACAAACAGGAAAAACAAGTCTAGTGGCCCTGTCTCAGAAAGCTAAACAAACAGAACAAACTAAATAACAAGCTGGGTGTGGTAGCTCATGCCTGGAATACCAGCGCTCGGGAGGCTGAAGCAGGAGGATTGAGGCCAGTGGGGGCTACATAGTGAGACCTTGTTTCAAAATATAAACAACAAAAATACAGACCAAAAAAACAAAACAAAAGTAGACTAATAGAATAAAGACCTTATGCTCATCCATTGCACAGTTAGGCAAAATCATTTGAGTTAATTAAAATTGTGTGTGTATGTGTTGATATACCTTCAATTTGAGAATTCTTCGTATATGTGAGTGTTTTGCCTGCATGTATGTGTGTTTTGCCTGCATGTATGTGTGTGCACTATATTCCTGCCTGGTGCCTCCCCTTGTAACTAGAGTTTCAGATAGTTGTTAGCTATCACGTGGGTGACTAATAAAAAATTGATAATTTTAATTTGTTACTGCAAACTTGAGAAGCTTGGCTCTCTAACTTGTTATCTATCTATCTATCTATCTATCTATCTATCTATCTATCTATCTATCTATCTATCTACCTACCTACCTACCTATCTATCTCTCTCAGTTCTTACTGCTTTAAAAGATTTATTAATTTGTATTTTATGTGTATAGGTGTTTCGCTTGTATTTATGTAAATGCACCATGAATGTATGGTGCCCTTGGAGGCCAGAAGAGAAGACATGTTATTCCTTGGAGCTAGAGTTATAGCTGATTGTGAGTTACCATGTGGGTACTAGGAACTGAACCTGGGTCCCCTGCAAGAGCAGTAAGTGCTGTTAACCATGGAGCCCTCCAGCCCCTCATGTAAAGCCTAGTTCTGTACAGTAGTTTCCTCACAGTGGGTTGATCTTGGTGTTTTTGCTCCTTTTGGAAGAGCCTTGATTAGGTCCCTTGAGCTGCTTCCAATTTCACTCATGGTGCCCTGCAAATTTCACTCATAGCATCCCAGGCTTCCATAATCACTCTTATAGAGTCTTGTCAAGTAGGCCATAAGCTCTTTCCCAGCTTTTCTCTTACCTGGAATGTAACTTTTGGTTCTTATTTCTAAACTAGGTTTCTGTTGAGACCTTGGGCCTTGTTTCCATGTTTGTTGCTTCCAAATACAGTCTGTGTCTTAGCCAGAAGAATGGTTTTTGCTTCTTTGTTGCCCTGAAAATTTTAGTTGTATAGATTTTTTTATCAGTTCTTTTCTCTGGATTAGAACTTTTTGTGCTCTCTTTAATAATACTTCCTCAAAAACAATTCTGCTAAATTTTTCTTCTAGACCCTGTGTTGGTAGGACTCTATTCATAAATCCGAAACCCAATATTTAAATCTCTGCCACCTTTCAAAAACCATGACTCAGCATGTTCTCAGCTCAGCATCACATTTTTTCTTGTCTAGTCACCCATCTGCCTGTGTCTGCTGTGGTCTTGTCTCCCATTTCCTTGTGTGCTCTGCCTATTCTCCCACAGTCTTCCAGTCTTCTTACTGTCAGAGGTCATGGAAGAAATATTCAGTTAGTCTCTGCCAAACATTCTAGCTGTGCTGTTTTCCTTAAAATGACTTGAGATAAATTGTTTTGCTTCTTGGTCTCCGTGCTCTAGTGCAGATGTTTCTCCCATAACAGAGGTGTTGTGGTCTGTTGGGAGGACTGATGGACCATGTTTGGGGAATTAGATTCTGATCTCTGCTAAGCCACTACTTTGTGGTTTGATCTTGTACCGGGCATTTTTTGTGCTTAAATTTTCTTTTGTCAAAAGTGTCCTTATTTCATGATACAGATGAGACTTGATGGGTGTGCAAACCCAGTGTAAGCCTGGGCACCAAGGAGTGAGAACACAGAAAACAAAACCATTGCTGCAAGTGCAGCTCTTCTTAGTAGAACCAGAAAATAACTCAAATGACCTATATGTTGATAAAGCTGGTCTACGCAGTTATCTTGAGAAAGTAGAAAGTGGAATAAAATGATGGAAATTCTCTGACAAAGCTCACTTCTGGAGATACCTGCTTTGGCCACTCCTGGGTTTGCCCTGGGGTGTGCATATGTACCTTGGGAACGGAGAAGCTTGTCCTTCAGTGTATCCAGTTCCAGAATTCCTCCTTTTGCCTGTCACCTCCTTCAGACTCAACGTGGATCTTCACCTGGCTTTGATTTCCCCATCGTGTGGATATTGGTCCTTGGAAGTTGGAATTTCAGGAAATCTTAAATGTTTGATAACAAGTCCAATGTTTTTTTGATGGTTCCTTCTGTGCTGTACATGGCTGTCTTCCAAATCTTAGGCTTTGGAGGAAGCAGGATTTGGTTTTAATCAAAGAAAGGCAGAGTGTTTGGGGATCCTGCTACCAAGAGCTGTGAAGTAAGAACAGACTGAAGAGATGAGAAATGCTCTTTAAGAACACCATGGCTTATTCTGCACGTCCTTCTCCACACACTGACACAGCAGAGCCCTGATGCTGCTTTGTCTTGTTCCCTTCTGAAAGGCCTTGAGATTTAGTCAGGACTTGCCTCATTTAGGCCCCTTTTCCTTCTCTCTAGAGATTTACCTCAGAATCCATTACTGTAGAATGAGCTGGACCCCTGAGGTTTTTTCCTACCCAGTGGTTCTTTGTAACTTGTAAATGGCATAGGGGGTGCCAGTCTCTGAGTGGTTAGTGAAAAAGCCAGAGAACTCCAGGGTGGTTCTGGAAGGAAGTTACTGGGTTCGTGTACCTTCAAGCAGGCCCTCTCTGTTATTCCACATCTTTGTTACCTCTTTTCCCTAGGACACTCATCAGTGTCACCACACCATTTTCATTTACAGTTGTATTCTACAAGCCCTGATTCCATCCTGATGCGACATCACCAACGAGGGTGCCTTCTGGTCTACTGGAATTGTTACGACTAGGTGACCTCGATCCTATTCATTAAGGAGTGGGCACTGTTATCTAGGCAGCCCTAGGAGACTGGGAAGCGAATGCTAATGTGGGTTCTGAAGATGTGTAGACACTAACATCTGGTTGACAAAATGGTTTGATTTGATGATTAGTAAGAGGCTGTGAGCCTATTTGCTCCCATTCCACTTATTCTAGACTGATGAGCCAACTGGTAATTGTCAAGTAATGCTAATGTTCCTTGTGGCCAGTCCTGTTGTGGGTACCTGTGAATCTGCTAATTCATCAGTCACAGGGAATTAAGTATTTATTTTTCAGATTCTACTCACAGCTTTTGTCTGCTTGCTTGTTTGTTTAGTATGGGTGTTTTGCCTATATGTATGTCTGTGTATTGTTTATCTAGCTGGTGCCTTCAGCGGTCAGAAGAGAGCATCAGATCCCCGGGACTGAATTGCACATGGTTGTGAACCATCATGTAGGTGCTGGGAATTGAACCCTGATCCTCTGGAAGGGCACTCAGTTATCTTTCCAACCTCTATTTATCTTGCCTTCAGTCCTGCTCTTTCCTTTGATTTTTCATCTACTTATTTTGCTTAGTTAATTCAGGAAAGACCTCCTTGTCTATTCCTCTTGATTACCATTATGATTAATTATTCTAATCCTGGCTGATAAGCTTTATACTGGGAACACTTCTGGAATGAAAGACATTTGGGAATGTCTTTAACAAATAAATTCTATATCAAAGCAAAGATGATTTTAGCTTAGTTAACAAATGAGATTACGACTGTATAACTCAATCTAGCTAATTCCTCCCTGTTAAATTACAACCATTTCTAAATTCCTCATAAAAATAACTTTAGAATAACCACTTTCAGCCCCCCTCCCAAAGTCCAGGGAATTGGGGTGACTCCTCTATAACTTCTTCAAGCTGTACATGGGCGTTGAGATATCCTTGGGGGGAAGAGGTAGGAAGAATGAAGCAAATGCTGTAGCTGATGTGTCCTGACTGGACTCAGCTGAAAGTCCTTGAGACCAGGAATCCAAGTAGGCACACTCTGTAAAATACAACTCTCAAGACCAAAGTTTAGAATCGAAATCTCTTTTTGTTTGATTCTCTTGCATTAATTTTTTTCAGGCAGCCTACTACTATCAAATCTGATCAGTATGACTCTGTGAGGTTTCCAGAGCCTAGTCACGCTTTTTAAACACACAAAGACAAAGTCTTTCTCACAAAATACTGTGTTCCTTAGTCTGTAACCAGAAAAGCTTGTATCTTGCACTCTTTCCCAGAGTAATAATATAACTATAAAACTCAAAGTCACACCCATTATGAAGATTAAACTTTTTTTTTAAAAGGAAGTAAGATAAACAATGAGCCTGATAGGTTTTTGTACTCTGTGATATCAGGAAATTAACCCCAAATTCCTGTGTAGCCCATGTTAAGGGAATCTTAGCTTCCTGTTGTGGTAGATATAAAAAATAACCACAAACCCTCGCTAGCCGGCATCAACGAGCCATATGGCCTTTAGCGGGGTAATTCATAAAACAAATCAAATACCTTCTATCAATTCCAATATCAATAAGCAACATATCAAACCAGGACTTTAGCCCAAAATATATCCGTTAAGCTCTCTACCGGGAGCCACAGATTTTTCTTTAACCTTAATAACTTCTATAATATATGTCTGCATTCACTCTGCCTGGTGTTATAGACATTCATCACAACTCTCGACTTGGAGGTAGTGACTAATTTTTCCCTATCTAAGTTCTGAACCTTGGATGAAAATCCCCACCTGATTCAGGTAATCTCTTTACTCTCTTCTTTCTAAAAACAAACTTGATCACTTTTTAATAATACCTGTAATTAAGAAGTAGCTTGTCTAACTAGGATTTCAACCCAAAATTCCCGTGGAGCCCACGTTAAAAAGAATATGAGTATCCTGAAAGACTTTCTAAAAGATTTTCTTTAAAAAGCAGCTTTTAGGTTGGGGATTTAGCTCAGTGGTAGAGCGCTTGCCTAGCAACCGCAAGGCCCTGGGTTCGGTCCCCAGCTCCGAAAAAGAGAAAAAAGAAAAAAAAAAAGCAGCTTTTAATCTCTAACTCTCTGAGCTGCCATTACTTATCACACAGCCTGGGACCTACAGCCTGCCAGCCCAGGCTACTTCCCTGTTTCTTTGTTAAATTCCCCACCCTTGAGAGATCACATGACTTAACATGGCGCTGGCCTCCTCTTACTTAGAAAATAAAAACTTTCTCTCAACTCTTAGGATTACTACTGGATTCTTGTCCATCACATTGGTTCGCCATCTGTTGTTGTAAAATATAAAAAATAAAAAAAGGTATAGTTGTCTTTTACCTCGCTAGGTCTGGCACTGTGGTACCCCAAGATATCTGCTAGATATCTTGGCGGAAACACATCCCAACTCCTCGGCAGCCCAGTGTCTCCTGCCACTGCACACTTGGCTACACTCAAACCCTCACATAAAAGAACACACAACACAATAACCTTAGATTCAATTAATAAGATATAATTGCCCACCTAAACATACAAAGCCCAGTGCCATCCATCCCTTAAGAACATTGATAACAACCTGTAAATACACAGAGCGAGATCTTTACGTCAGCCTCCATTGTCCTGCCACGGCTTCTTATTTTTTATTTTAAATTTAAAAATTTTTGAGTCTTATGCTGTTCTCTAATTTGGTATGTAGTTGAGGCTGACCTTGAACTTCTGATCCTCTTACCTCCATCTTCTGAGTGCTGGGATTATAGGCGAGTACCATCTTGCTTGGCTCCACTTTTAAAAGAAATGGGCTGCCTCATGAATTTGCTGACATCCACATGTAGGGGATATGTGCATATTTGCTAATCTTCTGTGTATCTTTCCAGATTTAGACTTTGTGCTGCAGTAACAGGCACACAGCTCTGTCTTTTAATTAACCTCTTCTTCCTGAACTATCATACAAGCTGCAAACACTATGTAATTATATATCTTTTTGCTAGTATTTTCAGAGATGTTTTGTTTCTTTACCACAAACTTCAGTCACGGTTTTAGTAATGAGTTTATCTGTGCACCCACTTGTCATGTCTCATGTGTATATTGTCTGTCATTTTATAAAATCGATTGACTGACTCTTGACTCTACTTCTGTTGGCCAGTGAGGAAGAAAAAGTAGTTTCAAAGGATTCTGAGACCAATATTAGGAAAGCTTGACCTTTCTGTCAGCAGAAGTCTAGGCAAGAGGTGATGGAGTTAGCGATGTTTAGCTTCTCTCCCTGTGTGTCTTGTCAGGACAAGCTACAGCTGAAAGCTCCTCTTTGGAAATTGTGATTGACCATGGAAGGATCACGTACTTCAGGCGTGCTTAGTGGAGAGAATGAACCTATCCCCTCCTATTTTTGCCTAGGAGATAATCAGTGCTTACATGCAATGCTCCCAGTCTGAAGTTATGTACAGTATCTACACAGGCTGCTCTCTTAGGCAAACTGAAGGTGAGCTGGCTCCCCCTGTGTAACCTGCAGCATCTCCTTGTGGAATGAAAACTCAGGAATAGAGAACTACTTCTGAATAAGACTCAAAACTGTTCTGGGCTCCAGGTGACCAAAACTCCCCTGTTAGGATGGAGGAAAGTTTGTCCAGATGTTTCTGCCTGGGGCTGGCCTGTGTCCTATCTGCAGTTCCAGAGAAGTACAACTCGGCTGATTTTATCTCTCCCTGTCCTTTTTGCAGGGCCCGGGATGTTCTTTTTGAATTCTTTTGTAGCTTTGTCTGTTTGAGGAAGAGCGAGCAGTATGTATTTTGGACTAGAGTTATGAGTAAACTATGTGGCCAGAGGCCAGGGTGAAACTAATACCTTTTCTCCATCACAAGCCTCTCTGTCAAAAGGCTCCATTGGCTACAGGCAGGCAGAGACTGAAGTAGCCAGCTGCAGATCTTTATTGTGCAATTGTGAGGTGGGGATGGGTAAAATCCCAGGGCCCAGGAGGCAGAGAGATGACATCAGCTCGTTTGCTGGTGCTCAGAAGGGAGATTCCAGGTGCTTAGGCACTTTCCTGCTTGTGGGGTGTCTGGAGCCACCACTAATTCTTTCCGCAGTCAAGGCCCTGGAGAAAGCTTTGTCTAATTCTTGCCCCCTGTTGTCTCCATTGGGACCTGAAGTGGAAACTTTGGTGGTGAGTACAAACCTCTGAGGACTGGAGAGACTAGTGTGATCTTGTGTGCTTTTTGTGGTGATATGTAGACCTGCTTAAGGTTTGCAAACCTCGTGGATGTGAGTATTTTATAAGAAGTACAAAGGGGAAGTGTGGAAAGGGAAGTGTTGTCTGGAATTCCCATAAGGAATTGTCTTTTCCTAGGAAAGGAGAGCTGTCTTAGATTTGATTCGTTTTTTAAAATTTAATTTTCTCTTTCTCTGTATATGTGTGTGTATCTTGGGGCTAGGGTGCTGGGCACCTGTGTGCACATGTGTGTATGGAGGCCAGGGGGTGGCATTTGGTATCTTCCTCAGTCATCTACCACCTAATTTTCTGAGACAAGATCTCCATGGATCCTGGAGTGCACTGATTTGACTAGACCATCCGGTGAGCTCCCAGGATCCGCCTGTCTCTGACTCCCAGCTCTGGGATAAAGACATATTGTGCCTTTTACATGCGTGCTGGGGATCTGAACTTGGGTGTTGAGGCTGGAGTAGCAAGTACCTTACCAACTAAGCCACCTCCCCAGCCTTGGTTTGAATCATCTCTAGACGATTATTATTCAGTGGCTTAATGTAGATATTTAACACAGAAGAAGGCATATTTAGTGACTTCCTTTCTGTGTTCTCTGGCCCCCCATGCTTATCCTATAACAGAACCTCTTAGAGCCATATGTTAGGTGATAAATTAGAAAAGGCATGTCTTCATAACGATTTCTCTACTCAGCCTTGCAGTGTTCATGCTTCTAGGAACTGTAGTGGGGGTTCTCGGGAAGCCTACAGCTAGTAGTAGAACTGCAAGAAGCGTTACAACCTCTGAGGCAAGAACAGAGTTGGAGCCAGCAAAGCCCAGCTATTTAGCAGCTTTGGTTTCTTGTCAGATGTTGGGATCTCCTTCTGGTTCCACCGGTTTCCCTGCAGATGTTAGAAAAGAAGCCTGTTGCACAGAAAGGAGATGATACTAGGGCTTATACTAGGGTAGGAACTTCCAGCCTCTGCTTATGTGGGTTTCTCTGTGCCTAAGGAGCTGTGGGTTTCTGTAAGACCCTGGCTCACATTCAAGGGTAGCCACCCGTCACTCAAAGGCACATTGGAGAGAAGCTCAGGTGCATTCTGCCTGGATGTCTTTTTTTCTCTTTCTTTGGTCTTTCACATCTGAGGAGTTTTCCATCACAGCATCTGAGGCACCAGAGTGCTTGTTCTAAGCCTAGTGCCTCCACTTCTGGATCTGGGAAACTGGGTGAGCTTTTGGTTTCCTTCTTTAGTCAGGTACTTCTTGGAAGCTCCCTACATTCCTTTCTGCCCAATTCTGTTTCTGGACAATGTGGGGTACAGTTGCCTTCTGCTCCTGTGATGTGTAATGTTAGAGCAGATCTCTGGAGACTACTGAAGGTGACCAGAGCAGTTGAAGGTAGAACAACCTTTTCTTGGAATTCTGCAGCTAGGAACTATCTTCATGGGGTTACAGTATTGATTGTTCTTTTAGGGAAAGGGTTTTGCTAAGTACCCAGTCTGTACTCAAAGTGATCTTCCTGCTTTATGTTCCTGAGCACTGGGATTAAAAGAATGTGCCACCATATTGGGGCTCAGTATTAATTCTTTCTAAAACATTTCCAACTTGCCCGCCTTTCTGAAAGGGATGGGTGGGAACAAGGCCAAGGCTCAGTTTCCTGAGTGATCTGTTGTACTTAAGATGTACATGTGCATTTTATGAGGAAGGAACTGAGATAAGTGTGAGGCTGTCTCTGGCTCTCACTGAATGTTTCATCAGTCAGTGTTGGCACTCTGAAAAGTTTCTTTAAGTATCCCCTTCCCCTGAAGGCAGGTGCCATTTTTAACCAGCTTCAAAATTTTTGGAGGGCAGTAGCATTTGCCCCTGTAAAGTAGGAAGGGGCCAGGAAGACATCAAAAGCATGAATAACTAAAGGGATGAGGCTGAGTGTGCAGAGAAGTGAGCCCTTCTGAAGACCCGGAACGAACAGGAAGTCTGGAGAGAATGGTGGACGCTGGCTGGAGAGCGGGAAAGTGGGAGTGGGGATGCTTACTTGTGCCTACGCTGCTGAATGCCTTGGTATGAGGCACTCCCTCTAGGAATAGAGCTGATCCAGGGCCTGGCCTTCTTGTCCTGTACCCACCGTATACCTGTATGCTTCTGGCCTGTAAGTCTTGGCAGAGTGTCATGGGGGCAGAGCTACTGTATTTGAGAGTAGACTGGTGAGCATGAGTCCACCTCCCAGCTTTTAGGCTGCCCTGATGATGAAAGGCTTCTTGGTAGCTGTCAATCCTTCATGGCTTGGCCTGTGATGGTTTCTTGCCTTGTAAGGCACATATTTCTTCTCACATATGCCCTACATCTTTGAGGTTTAAAAAGACAGGGGTATGGCTAGATGCAATGGTGCATGCCTGTAACCCAGCACTTAGTGCTACTTAGACAGGACAAGTCCAAGGCTAGCTCGACAAGATCGCTTCAAGTACTAGACCAACATGAGGTACATAGGGAAAGTGTGTCCTTACAAAGAACTGGAGAGATTGCTCAGTGGCTGAGAGCACTTGCTGAGAGACTTGAAGTGCCAGGGTGAGAGGATACCAAGGGGGGCCCCACCTGCTCAGAGGAGAAGGGGAGAGGGTGACCCGGAGGGGGAATGAGTAGGATGTAAAGTGAATAACTAAAAATAAATAAATTAAAAACAACAACTTGCTGAGGTCCTAGGTTCTATAACCAGCACCCACATGGTAGCGTACAACCATCCTGTAACTCTGGTTCCCAGGGATCTGATGACTTCTGATCTCTGTTGGCACCAAGCACACGTGTTGCAATACATACATGTAGGCAAAATACACATAAATAAAACTAGTAAATGAATGTTTTAAAAAGAGATGAGGCTGGTTAGTGGTGTATCTCAGTTAGTAGAATGCTTGCCTAGCATATATAGGCTTGGGTTAGATCCTCAGTCCTGCATAAACCGTAAAGTGTGCCTGTAATCTCAGTACTAAAAATGTGGAAGTAGGAGGATCAAAAGTTCAAGGTCATCCTTGACTTTATAGTGAGTTTGAGGTCATCCTGAGCTACATAAAACCTTGTAGTAAGGGGTTTAATTTGAAACAGACCTTGAGGAAGGGGCTTAATTTGAAACAGAGCTAACTGAAGGGCCTACGTCTGAAATGTGTATTGGAAGGCTCCTACTAGTGCTGGTTCTTCTTCCTGTCACTCCTTCCGTTCATCTTCCCCCCGTGGTTAGGAATTGCGAGCAGCTGCCACTGTAAGTCGGCCCATCAGTATATTAAGAACGGAGCTAAATAGAACTGCACATTGCTCGGAGTGCTGGGGCTCACCTTTAGAGCCACCAGTTTAAGCCTGGGATGGGGCCTTTCCTCCCAAAGTTGGTGAAAGCAGAGATGAAAGGGTAAACGAGTACCTCGGGTCAGGGTAGCATTGAGTCCATGTTCTTTCCTCCCTCCTGTGCTTCCAGAAACATCTTTGTTGATTGTCAGGAGAAGATCAAGACCTTGCTATGTGGTCATCAAGCATTTGCTGACTTGCTCAGCTTAACTAACAGTGTAATGCAGGTATTTTATAACGCTTGGGTTTTGGCAAGAGGGAATTTATTATCTCTCTAGAGAGGCAGTAGTTGTTGAACAAAGAATATCCAAGCGTTTAACTTGTTGGTTGTTAACTACATGTATCTTTGCAGCTGGACAACAAGAAAGTTGTGTCTTAAAACTACAGGAAAGCTTTCTTGAAAGAGGCCAAATGATCAAGAAGAGCACCCAAGAAGCTTCTTCCTCTCTCTATAAGGTATACTGTACACTGCATTTCTCATCTCCTGTCTTTATCCCGCTACGCCTGTCTGTCTTCTCTAGATAACCTCCTTTGTTGGAGAAAGCTCCACTCCCACTAGAACCTGACCATAGCAAAGCACCTTTGGAATGCTGCTTTGTCTTGTGCCCTGATGTGGTGAGTGGCCTGGGGACGTTAGCCAGCACGGATGGAGAATGGAAAACAGGATTGAAGGTCACTTGAAAGCATTTTTGAGGAATGTGCCTTTTTCATAAAGCTATTGCGGTCTGAGTCCTGACCCTTAGTTTTCCCCATAGACACAGCTGCACTGGAGCCCCTGAAGACAGACCAGAGAAGTGCTGTATCCTGCAGTCTAGGAAATCTTTGCTGTTTTGGGAGCATGGGGTGCTGGCTCCTACATGGTAATGCACAACCATAATTACGGAGTCATGCTGCAGAAGCTCTGTGAAGGTAGCTGTATGTCCAGGTTCTTCTAAGAAAGAGGTTAAAGTCACCAGACTGACGGGAGGTTCTGTGTGCTCTGTCTAGGTTCTCAGTTCATCATTTGCTTTCAGTTTCTGACCGTTTCCAATGTTTCTCAGAGGTTGACTCCACAGAGTTTAGTCAGAATGACCTTATCCTTGGTACTGTCCTAAGTTCTGTATCCTGTTACTTTATTTTTCCTCTTTATCTCGTCCATATTGCTGTGGTCCATCCCAGTCTTCCAATCTCATTTCCTAGTCTTATGTCCTACAGGTTTAAGCTGTGGGGATGGGCTACATAGGTAGTGTAGGAAAGAAGTTAGGTTTGTTGGGTGGGTCTTATCTGGAAGGTGTATCTTATCTCTTCTGTCCTTCAGAATAGCAGGTGAAGTCAACTGTAGCAGAGCCATCTCGAGACTTTCTTGGATAAATTGAAGTAGGTGAAATAGTCTCATTTATTAAAACAATAACAGAACCCTGAAACCTGATTCCCAACTGCAGATCTCCCTCCTTGCCTCTGCCAGCATTTTCAGTCTTTTCTGGGTCTTTGATCCTCAGATTGTTGCTGGATTTGTGTCTCCTGGCTATGTTTGGAGAAACCTAGATTCTGGAAGGGAATGTAATTTAATTAAAGCTGTGGTCATCTGGTAATTCTTGGGTGTGTACAGAGTAAAGCCTTATTTTAACCTTGTTGAATTTGCCTGAGAACACTTTCTTCCTCAGCCCCTATGGCCTTTTCCTCAGAAGACATGTATTACTGATAGCAGATACTAT
This sequence comes from Rattus norvegicus, assembly GCF_021556685.1. Taxonomy (NCBI): domain Eukaryota; kingdom Metazoa; phylum Chordata; class Mammalia; order Rodentia; family Muridae; genus Rattus; species Rattus norvegicus. The sequence continues at coordinate 176,594,194 of NC_141534.1, read as the reverse complement.
CTGTGTTGATGGCAGGATGGATGGATATGGATATATATATATATATATATGTATATATATATATATATATACACACACACACACACACACACACACACACACGTTTGTGTGTGTGTGTGAGAGAGAGTGTCTTTCTTTACCTTTAGGACTGAAATGGCTGACTTCCTTGTCTGGTGGTGTTTTGTGAGCCAGTGTCTCATGTGTATGCTATGAAGTAACATGGCTTGGGATAGGGAAGTCTGGTGTGGCATCTGCTGTGCTGGGTACAGCAATTGTGTCCCCAAAGAAAGAAAACCCAGACACTGAGGGAATGGAGGCTTTCTGAATCCTTCCTCAGCCTTCCTAGGCTAAGTGGTACTCATGTATGCTCTTTCACCCCTTTAGGAGTAGTGCCCAGGAATTCCCCCAGATTATCCATTCTGACAGCCAGACAAGTTTCCGCCTGTTTTTGTCCTTCAGAATCTTGTGCTGGTTTCTCCTTTTCCTTCTGTCTCCACACCCATCCCTTCTCTTATCATCTCACCCTAATTCCTTTCCTTGCATCCTGAGGGGGGATGTGTGTTGCATAGGTACCTCTGTGTTGATCTCAAAGTGAGTAGACATATGTGCAGGCGTCTTATGCAAAGGCAATCTATTTCTGTGCTGTGTGCAAAAGTAGGATATATAGGGCTAGAGAGATGACTCAGTGATTAAGAATGCCTGCTGCTCTTTCAGAGAAATGGTTCACTTCCAGAAATAATGTCAGGTAGATATAAGTCCAGCTCAAGGGGATATGACACTTGTGATCTCAGCAGACACCAACATACATGCTTGCATATTCACACTACAGATACATACACATAAATAAGAGTAAAAAAATAAAAATAGGATATATCCAGTATCTGCAATGGTAAGAGCTAATCTTTGCTGAGAAAGTTGTAGTTTCTGACTTTGAGGTAAGAGGAGGAATGGCTTTTAAAAACTTCTTCTTTGGAGCTGAGGCCAGCTTGGTCTACATAGAGTTAAAGGTCAACCAGTCTGCACAGTGAGCCTCTGTCTCAAAACAAAAAATAACAAAAGCCAAAATAAAGCGTCTCATCTCCTTCTATAGGACAGTGACATTTAATTAGTAACATTCATCTGCATTCCAGGGCCGTTCTCCATCTTCCCAGGATAAGAACTGGCCTTTGAGGTCCCTTTGCTGCTCTCTCTTCCTGAGTCTTGACAAGCATTGTGAACTTTGCTTCTGGGAGATAAGTTTGTTTGTACATATCCAAACAATGCCTGAAGGGGCTGCAGTGCTGTATTCCTGCCGTCTAACGTTTCAGATACCACATTCAAACCCTGGTCTTTGCTTACAGACAGCATCAGATGGCAGCTTAGTATAGAAGATTAGATATCCCCAAGGATTCACTCTGATGGTTAAAAATACCACTTTGTGATTCAGACCACGGTGAACCATGGTTTGAAGAGACTGGTATGAATTGTTTAGATTCTCAAGCAGCCCAATGTGCTTGATAAGGCTTGGGAGGTCATAGCCCCAGTCGGGAGGCATGGGCATAGCAGAATGGACAGTCGACCCAGCAGGCAGAGCTCAGCTGTCCCTGCTTTCCGGAAGAGGTCTTTATCTCACCATGCCTCCAGTTTCTCCTAAGACAACTGGTCAGGGACAGAAGCGGCTCTCCGCCTTCCTGCTTTTCAGGACTTACAAACTCTCAAACCAGACATGTCATTATCATACCTCTTAGTCTGAGGGGTTCTGCTCTATAGATTTCCTCTTTTGTTATATACTTGCCTCTAGGTTATTCAAAATTCACTTACCTCTGGGTCTTAATCCCTGGTGTCTCTTAGAAAAGCTTTTTAAAGAATTACATTTCCTGGAGGCTGGAGAGATGGCACAACAAACAGTTAAGAGGCTGGAGTTTTAGATTTATGTGGCAGCTCACATCATCTGTAATAATAGTCCCAAGAGATCCAACACCCGCTTCTGGCCTCTAAAGGCATCAGACGTGCGTGTATTTGCAGATATACATGCGAGCAAAACACTCATACACATAAAAATAAACGTGTGTAAGGGTATGCATGTGTGTGTGTGTGTGTGTGTGTGTGTGTGTGTGTGTGTGTGTGTGTGCATGTTGTGTGACTGACTCCCTGTCTGTAGAGGTCACAGAGCAGTTTATGGGAGTCAGTGTTTTGTTTGTACTGTGGGTTCCATGTTACTCAGAGTTCTTTTGATAGCATACAAACACTTTTTTTTTTCTTTTGAGAAAGGGTTATAAATGTAGCCCAGGCCAGTCTAGACCTTGAGGTCTGGCTTGGTCCCCCAAGTGCTGTATTGTACATGTACACTGCCAGGCTCAGGCCCAGCTCTTGAAACACTTGTGTTGATTTGCTTGTTTTGTTTGGTGATCAGACCTAAGGCCTTGTACTTGTTAGCCAAGCACTCTGCCACTGAGTTACTCCTCAGCCCTGAGAAACTTTTACGTTGGCTGGGTTCTGGATTGTATTGATTCTCTGTATTTAGTCATTTGGACTCTCAACACATCAGTTGACTTCTGTTAAATCTTTTCTCATCTTTTTACTTGCTATCACGTGAGTTAAAAAGGTTTTTTCTTTTTTTTCCCTCAGTTAAAGACTCATATAACACAGGCTGACCTCAAACCCCATTTGTACCTGAGGATTACCTGAATTTCTTATCCTTCTGCCTCTGCCCTGAGTGCTTGGTTTATAGGTGTGCACCTTATGCTCAGCTACAAGTTTTACAAAGTATAAGCATAAAATTGTGCATTTTATATTTCTTCCTGTTATATATAATATGTGGTTAGTTTATAAATGATCTTTTAAAGAACTATCTTAAGTATAGTCTTATGTACTTTGACATATATGTAGTGTGTCTTGTCTAACTCATTAAAAATGATGAGTGTTATGCAATGTAGAACAAGAAAGGAATATTACAGGCCAAATTCCAGATGAGCATAGAGGCTGAGTCCTCAGTTAAGTACTAGTGAACTGATGTAATAGCATCTAGGGAGGACCATACACAGTTGGTAAGCGGGGTTACCCCTGGGGTTATTCAAGAGTGTTTCAGCATATGCAGACAAATACATATGATAAAGCTGTTACAGGTGTTCAGACTTTTAGGAGTTCAGACTTCTTCTTCCTGATTGATATTTACCCATTTGCAGCCCTGCACAGGCCCAACTGTCCTGAGTTACCAGTCTATCAGTTGCCACTACAACTGTATTTTTCTGTTTTATTCACAACAGAAATTAAAGCCCAAATGAATTTTATTTCTGGAATTCTTTGGTGTATCTGAGTATGCACACAACTTGTATGTTATAATATATATCATAGATGAATGTATATATGTGCTTATATATGCAGGTCATTTTCTTTCTTTTAAAAATGATATGCACTCCTGGCTGGTCTAGAACTCACTATGTAGACTAGATTGGCCTTAAACTCAAGAGATCTGTTCCTCTGCCTCCCAAGTGCTGGATTAAAGGTGTGTGCCACCATGCTGGGATTATTCATCTTTATTTCGTATGTATGTTTACCTGAATGTATGTCTGTGCACAACATGTATGTAGTGCATAAGTAGACTAGAACAAGCGTCCAATGCCCTGGGCCTGGTGTTACAGAGTCATGAGCTGACATGTATACTAGGAATCAAATCTTGAGAACTTTGTACATGCATAAGCACTCAAAAAGGAGCAAGAGGTAGCCCCTTACAGAAGAGCTTACATCTAATTAAAATGTGAAAAAATGAACAATAGCTTTGTGGGAGGGAAAAAGTCCCTGAACTCAAAAGGCAAGTTCTGAGTGTAGGTGGGAGAATTAATTTGCCCACCTGCCAAGTTCCAAGTGGAAGATTCTAGAGACTGTCATGGTAATGTAGTCTATGTCTAGATCTCTTCACAGGGATAGAGACTGTGCAACTGACCTTATGACTTTAAATTCTCTCCCAGATCCTTGTTTAGAATGTTTTCTAGTATTTGTGATCAAGGAGGCAAGTTATGGTTAAGAGGCTGACGTTTTTTTGAAGCTGAGATTGTGAGTTTAAGATACTGGTCTTACAGGAATGGACCTATGGCTCCCTCTGCATATGTAGCAGAGGATGGCCTTGTCAAGCGTCAATGGGAGGCCCTTGGTCTTGTGAAGGCTTGATGTCCCAGTGTAGGGTAATGTCAGGGTGGGGAGGTGGGAGGGGGTGGGTGGGTGAGGGAGCACCTCATAGAAGCTGGGGAGGGGGGTGTAGAAGGTTTCTGGAGGGGAAACCAGGAAATGGGATATAAATAAAATGTAAATAAAAGAATGCAATTAAAAACATCATGTTAATAAAAAAAAAAAAGATACTGTTCTTGTTCTAAAGAGTACTAGTAGCTAGTGGGAGAATGAAGCCAAAGAGGCCTCAGTGCACTAAAACACAAGGCAGTAAGACACAGTTTACATGGAGAACTGAGTTGAGAACCCAGTGCAAATAGGACAGAGGGGTAACAACACTTCTACAGCCTTGTCCAGATAATTTGGGGAGCACTTGTTTCCCAGGTTCCACATGCTTACTTGGTTAAGGATGCCATTTAAAGACTAAGAAGGCTCAGGTTTGGAGAGATGGCTGAGTACTTAAGAGCACAGACTGCTCTTCCAAAGGCCTGAGTTCAAATCCCAGCAACGAATGACATGGTGGCTCACAACCATCTGTAATGGGATCCGATGTCTTCAGACTTCTGGTGAGTCTGAAGACAGAGACAGTGTTTCATATACAAAAATAATAAATATTTTTTAAAAAAGAGACCCTGGGGCTGGAGAGATGGCTCGGAGGTTAAGGACACTGACTCCTCTTCCAAAGGTCCTGAGTTCAATTCCCAGCAATCACATGGTGGCTCACAACCATCTGTAATGGGATCCGATGCCCTCTTCTGGTGTGTTTGAAGACAGCTACAGTGTACTTAGATATAATAAACAAATAAATAAAATCTTAAAAAAAAGAGAGAGAGACCCTGTCTCAAATAAGCTGGAAGATGAGTAGTAATCTCTGTTTTAAAGGGGTAAAGATGGGCTGGAGAGATGGCTCAGTGGTTAAGAGCACCGACTGCTCTTCCCAAGGTCCTGAGTTCAAATCCTAGCAACCACATGGTGGCTCACAACCATCTGAAACGAGTCTGATGCCCTCTTCTGGTGTGTCTGAAGATAGCGACAGTGTAATCATAATATATAATAAATAAATAAAATATTTAAAAAAAAGGGGTAAAGATAATATTTGAAATATTGTTAGTTCTGAAATGGCTTTTCTCATTAAAATTTACACTTTCAGTATACAATTCTTTAAGATATATAGACTTTGGGTCTAGTTAACTTTGGTGTGCAATATTTTTATTATTTACTAGCATTTTATTTTTATTTTTATAATAAATTTTATTATTTTTATTATTTGCTAGGTTGTCTTAGACAGCCAACATCTAAGGTGGCCTTGTGACTTCTACATGCATGCCTACATGCCTGTCCTTACATGCATAGACATAGAAATGCATACACACACACACACACACACACACACACACACACACACACACACACAGAGGCATGGACGTGTATACACTCATTTTTGTACTTTGCTCCCCCCTGAAGCTTATAGATGATAATTAAGATCTTGGTTGAACTCAGTTCTAGGCTAGGCTAGTCTGAAAAGTCCATTCTGGAATGAAAGGGTCTGGAATATTGCTTCCATGGTCTAGTCTTGTCTTGAACCTATATTTCTGTGTTCCAGTATTAAAATGAGTGAGGGGCAGGGGTTGGAGATTTGAGGGCTCTCATTACCTTATTTGTATCTGAACATTGTGAAATGTCTCCTAGTATCAAGCCACTGTACACCTTGTTCTCCGAGGATCTAAAACCAGAGCTTCATTTGTATTGAGGATTGTGAACTAGGTAGAGGTGGCTCTGTGTAGTGGAGGAAACTGAAAGAAGGTGGGCTCAGCCTTACACAGAGCTGTCATAGGTGCCTCACATCTGTGACATTTACAAGTCATTATAAGCTGAGTCCCACACTTCAGTGGTTCAGAGTCTTAAGCTAAGGTAAAGAAGAATGAATGACCAGAGGACTAGGGTAGAAGCAAGGACATAGAGAATTTCCCACTATAAAATACAGACCTTTCCCCAAGGGGATAAGAACTCCACAGGAAGTCCACCTGAATCCTTGGGGCTCTCAGAGTCTGAACCACCAACCAAAGAACATACACAGGCTAGACCTACGCCTCCTCTGCTCATGTGTAGCAGATGTGTAGCTTGGTCTTCATGTAGGCCCTGCACGACTGGAGTGGGGGCCATCCCAAAAGCTGTTGTCTGTACATGGGATATGTTCTACTAGCTGGACTGCCTTGTCTGGCCTCAGTGGGAGAGGAAACCCATAGCCTCACAGAGACTTGAAGTGCCAGAGTGGAGGGGGCAGTACCCAGGAGGGCCCCCAACCACCCAGAGGAGAAGGGGAAGGGGAGAGGATTGTAGGTGGGGGTGACTGGGGGAGGACCAGCAAGCAGGATATAAAGTGAATATGTAAAAAATAAAATAAAATTCAAACAAACAAACAAAAAACAACAGGCGTTAAGCCTTCTTAAAAGACTGTGCCAGGAAAATATATGTAGCAGTAGCCAGCATACTAAGATCCAGCCAGATGTGACTTCCAGGCAGAGGAGGGTTGGAATTGCCATCCCTGGTAATTTTTTTTTCTTTATCTGAAGGCCCTAGTAGAGCCTGCATTTGATTTGCATAAACAGATTACCATCCGAGAGGACTTTGAGATTGCAGCTCACTGTTCTGTAAGTCAGAGATCATAAGGCAGCTTTAAGAGTGATGGCCTAGGAGTGTCTACAGGCCCTCAGTCTTCTTCCAGACACTTCCCAGGCTATCTCCCAACTTTCCCATTCTATAGTTGGCACCTTCCTTCTCTTTCCAGCCCTCTTCCTGTAGACTAGAAGCATGAATCTCCCATTTTTTTTCAATAAAGGTTACTTTTTGTTGGTGATGTTCTTCTGTATGATTGTAGGCAGATGACCCCAGAACTCCAGGGTTGAAGAGAGAATGAGAAATGTTTGTGCTGCTTTTCTCAGAAAGTATATCACTGAGGGGATGAGTGGCTGCAACAGGCATTTAAACTAGCATCCAGGGCTAGGTAGATGGCTCCATAGAGTGTTTGCTGTGTACACTCGAGGCCAGGTATAGCTCCCCTCCATCCATGTGAAAGTACAGCCACACTGATTTATAATCCCCATGCTCAGAGATAGACAGGCAGATCTTTTGAGGTCATTGGCTAGCCAAACACGGAGCAGAATCAGTGAGCTCCAAGTTCAGTGAAAGACTGCCTCAAAAATGAATGAATGAGGGCTGGAGAGATGGCTCAGCGGTTAAGAGCACCCGACTGCTCTTCCAGAGGTCCTGAGTTCAATTCCCAGCAACCACATGGTGGCTCACAACCATCTGTAAAGAGATCCGATGCCCTCTTCTGGTGTATCTGAAGACAGCTACAGTGTACTTATATATAATAAATAAATAAATCTTTAAAAAAAATGAATGAATGAATGAATGAGTAAACAAATCAGAGAGTGATTAAAGAAACCTAATGATCTCTGACTGCCACCCACACTTGTACGTTTCCCTTTGTACACACATTAATGTACGCATTAATGTACACATACCCACATGAGTGTGAGATGTGAGTACTGGGGAGGATCCTTGAAGAATAGCTTGTTTAGTTTGCTTCTTAATGTGGAAGGAAAAGCAGGATCCTCCTGGGAGACAAGGATTTGTTCAGGATCTTACCAGCCCAGCAAGCTGAAGCTAGATTAGGCTCCAGTTTGTGTTTCTTTATGCCTTTACTTTCTCTCCCTCTTACTACATTGTCTCTTGCTTTTCTTTTTTCCTTTTGGTGATACTGGGAATTGAACTTGGGTCCTCACAAGTGATAGGTGAGCATGCTACCATTCAGCAACAGCCCATGGCCCTCCACATTGCTACTCACTAGTAGAAAAGCAAGAGCATAAAGCCCTTTAAGGACTCTGCTGGGGATTGCAGCCATGTTGCTTTGAAGAGATAAGAAAATACTGAGGCTAGCAAGATGGCTTAATGGGTGGAGGTGCTTGCCACCAAGCCTGATGATCGTAGTTCAATCCACAGGACTCATATGGTGGAAGAAGAGAGCTGGCCTACAAGAAAACATGATGGCCAGAGAGGTGGCGCCATAGGTAAGAGCACTATATGCTCTTGCAGAGGACTTGGGTTCTATTTCCACTTACACAGTGGCTCACAGGGCATCTGATACCCTCGTCTGGCATCCCACAGGCCCGAGATGCACATATACATGATACAAAACACCCATAAGAATAAAAAGGAATTTTTAAAAGGACATTATAAAATTGAATAAATACAAAAAGAGATAGAAGGTTTTGATATTTTTGTCTTTTTGAGACAGAGTTTCTCTGTATAGCCTTGACTCTCCTGGAGCTCACTCTGTAGACTAGGCTGTCCTCAAACTCTCAGAGATCTGCTTGCCTTTGCCTCCTGAGTGCTTTGATTAAAGTTGTGTGCCACCACTGCCCAGCCACCATACTGTTTTTTAGTGATCCAGTCTACATTCTGCCTATCATATCTTCTATGAGGCATAGATGGATATGTATTCTCCTTGTACAGTGTAAGCCCGTCTAAAATTCATTGTTCTGGAGAACAGATGCCTCTGTTAGCTTATCTGGTAAATCTTTCCATCCATCCATCCCACACATGTTGATTGCTACAATGAGTGAGCTGCTAAAGTCCTTGCACAGAGAGAGGCTCAGGCCTTTGTGAGGACAGGGTGTGCAAGTCATGTGGATAAACTGCTACATACAACATAAGACAGGCATCCCTAGGCTGCTGAGGGCCCACAAACATTTCCCAAAAGGGGTGTCCTTGAGGTGGGCCTTGAAAGCTGTAGGGCTTTACGAGTATGGGAAGGAGAGGCAGCCAGATTCAGTAACAGCGTGAGCAACAGAGTGGGAAGTTTTCAAAGCACTAGGTTGCATGCAGTGTCATGGTGTGCTGTGCTTATGCCTATACTGGGGCAGTGCAACAGGGGAGGTGTGGGTTGGAGATACATTGATCTTCCACTGTTGGCTGCTGAATGAAAATACAGGAGTCAGGACTTTAGATGGAGACAGTGTCTTTTATGTATGGTCTAATCATACAATGTGTTGTTGCTTTTACTTAAGACTTCATTACTTTCTCCATTTAGTAATTTTATTTCTTTTTAAAAGTATTCGTTTTTGTTTTTAACCCTGTGTATGCTTGTACATGTATAGGGAGCATATGTGGGTGGGAGTGCAGGTGTCCTTGGGGGGTAGAAGTGTTAGATCCCCTGGAACTCAAGTGTCAGGGTTGGGAGTCACTTGATTTGGATGCTAGGAACTGAACTTTGGTTCTCCGAAAGGATGCTCTGCAGCCATTTCTCCAAGCACATAGCAATCTTCAGTTCTTTTCTAGTGACAGAACACCCTGCCTCAAACTCATATTTATACTCTCTCTCCCTCCCTCTCTCTCTCTCCCTCCCTCTCTCTCTCTCCCTCTCTCTCTCTCTCCCTCTCTCTCTCTCTCTCTCTCTCTCTCTCTCTCTCTCTCACCCCCCCACACACACACATACACACACACACACACACACACACACACACACACACACGTGCCCATGGGTGTACATGTTTTTTCAGTGTCCAGTGTTTTGTCAGCCTGGCATGACTTTAGGTAACAAAGTTCATGCTTGAGAATTGTGCAATCACTTTACAAAAACAACAGCAATAACAACAAAACCTTGTGTGTTAAGCACGTTTGTAATTTTGTGTTGGACTACATTCAGTTATCCTTGGCTGCATGTATTCAGAAATGACATTTTTGTCGGCATGGTAACCTGTGCTATACAGCGGAAGGGAGAAGACAGTGTTTGACCTTTGGATAGAGCTGACCCCAGAGAATGTTGCCATCGTGAGAACTGGGCCATTCCTCAGCTTTCTTGGTTTGGCAAAGACACAGTGCTAATGGAGGGCCTATGAGTGGGTATTCCAGTAATGAGAGAGGCTATAAAACTCTAGAATGCATCCCTAGGAGAGTGACCTTACCAGGAAAGTTCTGGGAAACAAACCACAGTGAGACTTGACAGGAATTTTTGGTTAAGCCCATAGGCAAGACATATGGGGGGAGAAAGTGTAATTATAGTTTGTAAATCTATGAAAAGATGCAATGAGTGACATGAAATAGCTATTCTTGGTGTCTCCTTCCTGTAGGAAGGGTTTTTACAGTTATCCTGCAGATATTTCTTTAGTGGTTGTTCAGTGTTGGACTTTATTAAGTCCAGGGACTATGATAACAGAAGAGTCAACATTCCTGCTCTCACATGGGGAAGACTCACTTGAAGTGAGTGCCTACATGAAGCACAGGTACAAATCCTAATGAGTGATTCAAAGGATAAGTACAGGGAGCTAAAGGAGCTGTATTTAGACTTGGACAACTGTGGAAATCAGGAGATGAGAGTCAAGTTGAGGCAAGATTAGAGTCATTTGGGCAAAGATTGGGGGTGGAGTCCCAGTCTAAGCTAGACAGCCTGGAAAAAAATCTTACATTTTTAGTGAGCTAAAGTGTCATGCTCAGAGTGGGGAAGGGAAGGAAGTATGCTGAGAGGAGGGAAGAGGAAGTCATGCTGGGGCCTTATAGATCTTGGTAAGAGCCTAGAGCTCATCCTAAGAGCTCTGGGAAGCATTGAAGTGTTAAGCAGGAAATGACATGATCCTGTGTCAAAAGGGGATTCAGACAGCGTGTGGAGAATGGATTTGTGAGGTTCTGATGCTGTGGAGTGTATATTTGGTCTTCCGCCTGTTTCCTGGCAGACAACTCCAAGGTCCTTTGCCATCTCCAAGGCAGGATATGTCTATTTGTATATGCCTGGTGCCTGAGGGCTGCTGGATGTCCTCAAGATGGGGGCTGCTTGTGTTTAGAAGATTGTAGCTTTAGTCGTACTCCATTACTCCTGGGGAAAAGAGGAGGGTGAAAGTGAAGTTGGTTACCGATGACTAATGATACGATCTGTTGTGCTTATACACTGAATCTTCCATAAAACCTCAGAGGGCTGGGTTTTGAGAGCTGTAGTAGAGCCAAACATGTGACTTTTATAGAGAGGACTTGGAAGCTCTGTGCCTTCCCCATACCAGCCCTATGAATCTCTTTCATCTATAATGCTGTTTATAATAGAATAGGAGATCTAAGTGATTCCTAAAGTTTTATGGGCCAACCTATTAATAGCAAATGTATTAAAGCCAAAGATGTATTTATACATGCTTATAAATTCTGATTTAGATTTATACATGCTTGGTCAGAAGTGCAGATAAAACAGTCTGAACCTGGCAATCAGTATCTAAAGCTATGGGGAGGCAATTTTAAAGACTTAGCCTCATGGGTTTTAGGTTCAGTTTCCAGGGAAACAACGTCAGAATCATACCAGAGGGCATACATCTACTGTTAGACTGACGATTTGCTCAGTGTGTTCAGTCGGCAACAGAGGCTTCTGTGTTCACTGCTGTGTGACAGTCTATGAGAACCTGAGTTTGATTTTTCATTATTTTCCTTGAGGGCAAGAGGTGGAACTAGAATAGGTAGGTTTCTGCAGCAGTCAACGAGTGGATAGGTAGCAACGGAAGTGGAGAAAAGGAGACAGATTACTAAATCTATTTTTCAAGTAGAATTATTTGATCTTGGTAAGTGGATTGCAGCGGGAAGGGGAAGAGGCTGGAGATATCACTCAGGCTTTTGGCTGAAGTTTGTGTACGAACTTGAGGTTCTCTCTTTCTAGGGTAAAATCTAGAGCCTTTTATGTGTTGGTCAGTGCTGTCTCCTTGAACTTTCTCCCAAGCACTTTATTTATTTGTATTTATTGAAAATATCGCATGTATTTATTTGGGTAGGTATATGGGTAAACGCATGTCATGATATGCATATGGACGTCAAAGACAACTTTCGTTTTCTCTTTCCACTATATGAATCCCAGGGATTGAACTAAGGTTCTGAGATTTGGTAGGAAGTCCCTTTATCTATTGAACCATCTCACTGGCCCTTTGTCTTAGTTACGGTTTTATTGGTATGAAGAGACACCGTGACCAAGGCACTCATATAAAGGTAAACATTTAATTGGGGATGGCTTACAGTTTCAGAGGTTCATTCCGTTATCATCATGGTGGGAAGCATGACACCATGCAGGCAGACATGGTGCTGGAGGAGCTGAGAGTTCTACATCTTGACTCACAGGCAGCAGAAGAACACTCTTACGTCCACACTGGCTGGAACTTGAGCATTATGAACTCTCAAAGCCTGTCTGCACAGTGACACACTTCCTTCAACAAGGCCACACCTATTCCAACAAGGCTATACCTCTTAATAGTCCCACTTCCCGTGGTCCAAGCTTATCCAATCCACTACACCCTTATTTTGATGGTTTATTTTTAAAGATTTATTTATGTATATTAGTTTACCTCTGTGTGTGTGTGTGTGTGTGTGTGTGTGTGTGTGTGTGTGTGTGTGTAGAATGTATGTGCCATGGAGGTTGGAAGGGAGTATCGGATCTCCTAACTGGTTGGTTGTAAGCCGTCATGTGGGAGCTAGGACCATGCCTGGTTCCTCTGCAACAGTCACAAGTTCTTAACCATTGGGCAATCTCTTGAGCCCTGTAGCCCTTATTTTTGATTTTGAGACAAGATTTCATTGAATTACCCAGACAATTCTTGACATTGCAGTTTACCTGACAAGTTGCTATTACAAGCTTGACTGACCCACTGGCAGACAACATGGGTCTGTAAAAATCCTCCTCCTTCAGGAAAAGCCAACTAAGCATGGTCTGGATCCAGTTCTGCAGAGGCAACAGAGGAAGTTAGCTGGCCTTTTTCTTTCCATTCTAGGAGCTCATATGCAACAGCATCACCCAAGCAAGAGTTCTGGTCTCCCCAATTCAGGCCCTGACTTTATTCTTTCTGATACCAAAGAACCTCTGTAACTCCAGTGTGCCACTAGGGGGGAGCATGGCCTACATTGTGTGTCTGGTCTTAGGACTTTTAAAATTTATATTACGTTAGTGACTGACTGGTTGGTTCAGCCTTGGTAGCCTGACTTACACTGTTTAAACACATGACTGAAAGGGTCCCAGAAAGTTTTAGTTGATATTATCAGCTACGATGAATTTTATCTTATGTAAAGGGGTGGACTTACCTCATCTTGGTTTGAAGACTAGGCAAGTGTGCATTCCTTGGATTCAGAAAAAAAGCAGAGCTTGCTGTGTATAAGAGGAGAGAGAAGCTGAGCGTTAGCGATGCAGTATTCTTTAGCAGATTAGGGATTCTGGGGCTTATCACTACTTACAGGATCTGTCGGAGCCTGCCATTTCTTTTTGGGTTTTGTGATATTTTGTACATTATCTTCAGCATGTATTTGTGATTTAAATTCAAGTCAACCAAAAACTGGTTTTGAGAATTTTATAGTATACTGAAGGCGACTCAAAATCACAAGGAATTCTGCAAGGGGTCCGCATTACAGATTTCATCAGGGCCCCTAGTATTGTTTTGAGGAGCAACATTGGAAAATGCCCTCCTTGAGCCTCATTGTCACCATCCTCATCAGCTTCCGTGCCTTCCCACATGCAGTTGATCCATTTACCAAGTCCAAAGACTTCTACTTGAAAAATATGTTTACTGGATTGGTGGAGGAGAAGTACTAACAATTAGGAGGGGCCGGGGGATGAGATCTGGTGCCTAGTTTGAAGTATTTTTGACCAACAGTAACTTGACGCCCCACCCCACACCCCATACTCCATACCTCCACCACCCTATTGGTTAGATATATTCATAGAAAGTAGAGAGTCAGAAGGCTGGTGCAGTGACAGGTGGCCAGTCGGTGATGAGGTCAGACACTGCCAAGGTCTTGTGATTCTTGCTCTGGTATTCTTGGCAACTGTTCTGCTTAATGTATGCCAGAAAGTTGAAAGGCTTGGGCACTGGTTTTGGATCTTTTATTTCCTGGTTCAATAAATGAAGCAAGTAATTTAACTTTACTTTAGATACATAGCACCAGTCATAACTTTCAGAATTATTCTGCTGGAGAAATAACAAATGAACCAGGGTTTGGGAGGTTATTTTGGGAAGATGTAAGATAGCATGTGGTGGTAGGGCAGGGAATTTTCTCCCAGTTTGCAGCGGATATTGTGCATGTCATAGATTCTGTTTGTCATTGAGTTAAAGATTCTGTCTCTCATTGAATCTTTGGCTAAAAAGGTAGCAGTTAGATTTACCGTACCAGGACTTAGGTAGAGTCTCCACTTTCCCATGGAAGCCCACACTTGTGGTTCTTAGAAAATGAGCTGGTTTTCAAGATCAGGCTTCTGTGTACTTTATAGCAAAACATAAAGGATTAGGAGATCCGTGACTGGTCTCTACTCTCAGTTCTTTTCCTGACTAGTTGGATAAGTGTGAATTAGGTATCTGATCTCTCTGGGCCTCAGTGATCCCATCTATAAAATGGTAGCAAACCTATTTGACCAGTGTGTTCCAACCAGGTAAGAGCAACAAGCAAAACAGTGCATCTAAGAGAGTGTTAGGCAGTGTCCAAGCAAAGTATACTTGGGGCTCCTGTGTCCCAGGTAGGGTCCTGGCAGTCTGTAGTTTCTCATTGGAGGTCTGGACTTGGACTGTGGGTCTTTGTTGGGCAGAGAGGAGGCTGTTTACATTGTTTGGTGTCCTGGCTGTGACTGTAGACTTACCCAGGGTTCCTCCTGTTCTGGCTGTGACTATAGACTTACCCAGGGTTCCTCCTGGTCCTCATCTAGTTTGTTTTTTCTCCTTTGCAGGCAGACAGGAGACTGCTTAGGCTCTGGCACTAGTACCATGGGACCCTGTACTGGTTAAAAGCCGGCTCCAGGACCTGAACAGACAACAAGGTAACCTGAGAGGCCAGTCTAGGCCAGCTTCTGGGATGTGAGCTGTTTCCGCCCCAATTGCTCCTGAAAAATCCCAAGGGAACAAACAAGTTGAGGCAACATGCATCAGGGTCCCTCCTCATTCCCTGCCGCTGCAGGACCCAGAGGAAGTGCTTGCTTCCCCTCCAAGCCTTCAGCTAGCTCCCTCCCCTTTGGCAGGGATTCTTGCGGGTTATAAAAGCTGAGACACTAGAGGGGAGGAAAACAAGTCCGCTCACTGTCCTCACCCTTCTCCCCTCTGGGTTGTTGCAGCAAGTTCCCAGGGACTGTCCTGGGCTCCTGGTTGACTGGAAGGGTGGTAGGAGGAGTGGAATGCATGCATAAACCGAGCCTATCAAAAGACCGTGCTGTTTCAAGGCCGGCTAGAACTCAGAGAATGTGTGGAAGCACGCGCACGTGTACGTGCGCGCGCACTACCTCGCTCGTGGGACTCCGGGTTGAGGGAGAGTGCCTAGCTGAGTGAGAGCAAGCAAGCATGTGTGCAGCCTAGGACGGATCTCCATGACAACCAGCCTGGCTGGCTAGCTGCTCCAGCTCTGCTCACTTGGCTGGAAGGAGTGTCTTGAAAGGTCAGAGGAAGGAGCTGTGGGAAGTTCGCAGCAGGTACTGGAGCTTAAGCCAGTGGATCTGGGGGCCCTGGGCTCCCTAAGCGACTGTGGTGTGAGCCAGACTCTGTGGAGAAATGGAGTGGGCAAGGAGTCACCCGGACTACCAGGTAAGGGCACCTCTGAGCCTCCTGCTCTGCGTCTTGGGCTGTTTATGGCAGGCCAGTGTCTGTGTTCTTCCCTTCAGGGTTTGGGGGTCGAGAATGATGTCATACTCCAACAGTTGGATTCTATTAGCTCCGGGAGGAGGAGGGAAACAGCCAATTTTCTTGACTTTGCAAATCTAGCTAATCTCGCTCTGGCTGGATCGTAGATGTTTAGGCTTCGCTCTGCTTTTATTTAGCACAAAGCCACCGGATATTTTCACAGGAAGGCTCTTTTATAGGAAAGTGAGTTCTCATGGCTCAAGCACCATTGCAGTTCTTATGTGGAAACTTTTGCGGGGCAGCTTGGTTGGTTTTACCTTGCATTCTCCTCTTGTCTCCATGCTGCTATGTCTGACTTACAACACCAATCAAACTAGCTAAAGGAGCTCAGAGAGGAGCCTGCAGCAAGTTTCAAGACCATCTGGGGCATTTAACAGGGCAGAGGGACTTGCATAGGATCTGAGCTGGGGCCTTACACTCTGTCTGTGAAGTATCTTTGGAAATAATTAATTGCCCCCTCCCCATTAATAATGCTCATCACAGTTTCTTGAGTTGTGGAAGGGACTTTCTTGGGTTTTGGGGACTTGCAAATATCTGTCTTATCCAGATGTTGCACAGGGCCGTCTCAACGCAGCAGCTACCAGGAACTGGGAACTTGAAGGACTGTGCTTTATGCTGGGCGATCCCTTTGCTCCTAGTTTAACCAAATCCCAGAGCACACAGTGTCCACATCGTGCATGCCTTGTCCTACATTTCAGAAAGAGCTTGTTTTGACCTAGAGGCGTGTAGGGGAGTGACGTGTGGTGAACTCGGTGTGGTCTAGGGAAGGAAACCCCTCCAGAAAGGTAGTTTTATAGGTGATGAAGTAGCCAGGCCATCCGTAATGTTAAGAACGATGAGAGCTGCTAACTCTCCTACAGGGAAGCCCCTCAAGAAATGTACTTCTACTTCAGCCGTGTTACATCTTCCACTCCTGGCCTCAAGGAACCTTGTGGAAGCTTTTAGTTTCTTACTGGGGCCAGGGAACCGCTGTTGTTCCTGGCTCTTTGGTTTTCCTTCTTGAACTTGCTAAACAGTGTGTCTTTTGTGTCCGGGCAAACAATAAGGGGGCCTTCTGATTAACGTCAGGTCAGCTTGCCAGCGCAAGTGCTGGCTCTGCCCCTGATTCTGGCAGCCTCAGTGTACACTGTATGCATCAGTGTTGAGGCCCGAGGGTCTGCTGTGCGAGCTGCATGCCTCTGGGCCTCAGATAGGCTTCTTTCAATTTTAATTCCTCCTATAACACTGGAGGAGCTCTTGGCTTGTGGAGCTCTTAATATGGCCTATGGGTCAGGATTGAAGGTGGAGTTGTGAGTAAGAAATGTCTGAGGTTCTGCTGCCTGCTGGGAAGTCCCTCAGATTATTAGCTGTAAGATGGGCATGATGGTAATAGTTATTACCATGTAGTATTACCAGAGAGGAAGCAAATGGGATGGGTTCCATGAAACAGTTGTAAACAAATCAACAAATCTACATAATGTAATATGTTAGAGCATGAGGCTTAAGGAATAGCCCGACTTCTCTGGGAAGTCACTTTGCCTCTCTCTTCTGGTCTCATTTATAAAGCACCTTCTACTCAGATGCATTTATAAATCAAAATGAGATAAACCTCACAAGTCATCTTTGAGATATTTAAGGAAACCAATGGTGCTTTCTTTGGGTTGGGAAGCCAGATAGGATGGATATTCACTGTAGACTTTGAGCCTTGTAAATGATCCTTCAGAGACACTAGAGAGACGACGCTTCCTGTAGATTATGGAACTCGTGTTTTAGTGTGGAGAGGAGCCCAAGAGATCTTTTTCTCCAGCGTACATGGCTCCATGCCGTGGTGGATCACATGTTTTAATTTGGGGAAACTGCCTCGATTGGGCAGTGGGGCCTGTCTCCTCACCTCTAGGTATGAAAGGCAGGTCTGACTGATAGGAAGTGTCACTGTTCTGGAAGCCTCTTAGGAGCCAGACAGCATTCTGAAGAACTTGTAAGGGGAAAACCAAAAAGAAAAACAAGGAAGTGGGAATTCCAGGGGCAGATACTTGATATGTCCTGGAATTGCGCCAAGGAATGGAGAAATGAGGGAGGGGAAACTCCAAGCTATGGCACCCTGGATCTGTCCTCCGTCCTCAGTGACCCTTTAGAGTGTATGACATGTTAGAGTATCCCACACGTACCCTCAGCCTCTGTCATAGGTCAGGAGAAAACCTGCCAGCTATGACCCGGAGTAGCATTTGGAGAGAGCAGGTACAGAACAAGTTTTGTTTTTTTCCTTTCCTTGATTCAAACAGAGCAGCTCTCAGAGGTCATTTCTCGTCACTATGGCCACTCAGGCTTGAAGAAGTTTTAAACAGTTTGGATTGGACACATCACTGTGGCCTCTCAGGCCCAAAGAAGTTGTGTAAAACTTAGATTGTGCTGCAGTGTTCTTTTCTCCCCAGTCCTTCAGCTTCCCAGAGCTGAGTCACAAATTGGATCCCTCTATGTTCCTTAAGGATTAAAAAGTAACATTCCTCTTCTCACTCCCTCTCCCTCCCTTCCTCTGCACCCCTTTGTGTACACTTTCCCTCAGTGCTCCCAGTCTCCAGAAAGAACAATCAGTCACCCAAGGAAGTTGATACTTGGAATCTTTGGAAAAAAAGGCCTAGGGCGTGCTGTCTCTCCCTGGGCTGGGAAAACAGCTTGGAGGAGGCATCAGACTCTAAGTATCATGCTTGGCCTCCTTGCTGATATGCAACTAGGAGAGGAAAGCCCTGTCTCCCACCGCATCTGATACCAAGAATGCTTTGGGCAGGTGGACTGGCTTCTCAGGAAAGTGCCCTTTAGTACCCGTATGGAACTGGGTGTCAGCTGTCATCATCCTAGCAACACCAGGTTTCCACTGTTGGGTCCAGGAGAGTTTGCTAAGGCAGTCAAGCAAAGGCCACACATTTCTCTGGCCCGTGGAGGCTAGGCAGCAGCCTCTCAGAGTCTGGCTTCACTTCCCTTTTGTGCCTCTATGTTGACTTGGGGGCTAGGGGAGGAAGGCTGCAAATAATTGAGTTCTTTGAGATAGAGGGACCATGGCTTAGAAGGCATGAAGGGAAAAAAACAAAAAACACCAGCCATCTGGCATAATATAACAGGCAGATTTCTCTTCAAAGCCCGTGGGAAAACTTGCATTAATGTGACTTCTGTTAAAGGAAGGGAGAGGGGGGTATCTCTTTCTGCCAGAGGGGCAGTACAGTGATCCTCTGTTTGAGTAGGTCGCAGTGTCTGTCTTAGGGAAGTATGTTATCATTCTGTGTTACACTGAGATGGTTAGAGAAATCCTGGTGTCTGTTCCAGCCTGGAGCCCTAGAAAATGTCTGTAGATTTTTTGCTTTGGGGGTGTTTTTTGTTGTTGTTTGTTTTTGTTTTGTTTTTGAGAGGAGAGGAGGTTTTATGAGTTTAGACTACCTTATTGATGATTTTCTCTATTGACCCCACCCCCACCCCTGGCTCTGACATAATGAATACACTGTTGTGCGGCCTGTTGAAACAATTGCAATGACTGAATATTTACGCTTCCCTAAGACTGTCCCTGTTAAAGGGCAAATTACATGCAATTAGGGTATGAAGCTGCTTCAACCAAGATGGGCCTGTTTCCATGGGCTTGTCTTGAAACAACTTCAGTTTCTTCTCCTATGAGTCCTGCTGTAGCTGAAAGTTTGTAAATTAGAGGTTGCCTTTGGGAATCAATACAGTGTGTGAGGGCTGTCTGAATCTAATAAAAGGAGAGTAACTAAGGGTTTTGAGAGAAAGACCTAGAAGTAACAGGAGAGAGGTCTTGGACAAGGGAGCTAAGAAGAAAGTAGTTCTGAGCAGCAGCAGTGCTTTTAAGAGGAAGGCTGGCCTGGGAGGCCTTCATATATATGCTATGCTATGTGTGTGATCTATAACATATCATTGTATGTGTGTGGGGTGTGTGTGTGTGTGTGTGTGTGTGTGTGTGTGTGTGTGTGTGGTATGTGTGAGTGAGTGTGTGTGTGTGTGGTGTGTGTGAGTGAGTATGTGTGTGTGTGGTGTGTGTGTGGGGTGTGTGAGTGTGTGTGTGTATGGTGTGTGTGTGTGGTATATGTGGGGCATGTGTGTGTGTATGTGTGTGGTGTGTGTGTGGTATGTATATGTGGGGTGTGTGAGTGAGTATGTGTGTGTGTGGTGTGTGTGTGGTATGTATATGTGGGGTGTGTGTGTGTGGTGTGTGTGGTGTGTATGTGAGGGGTCTGTGTATGTGTGTGGTATGTGTGTGGTATGTGTGTGTGTGTGTGGTGTGTATCTATGGGTGGGGTGTGTGTGGTGTGAGTGTGGTGTGTGTGTGGTGTGTTTAAGTGTGTGGTGTGTGTTTGTATGTGTGTGTGTATGTGTGTGTGTGGTGTACGTGTATGTGGTGTGTATGGTTGTGGTGTGTGTGGTGTGAGTGTGTGGTGTGTGAGTGTGTATGTGTGTGTGTGGTATGTGTATGTGTGTGTGTGGTGTGAGTGTGTGGTGTGTGAGTGTGTATGTGTGTGTGTGGTATGTGTATGTGTGTGTGTGGTGTGAGTGTGTGGTGTGTGTGTGGTATGTGTATGTGGTGTGTGTGTATGTGGTGTGTATGGGTGTGGTGTATGTGGTATGTGTATGTGGTGTGTGTGTATGTGGTGTGTATGGGTGTGGTGTATGTGGTGTGAGTGTGTGGTGTGTGTGATGTGAGTGTGTATGGTATGTATATGTGGGGTGTGTGTGTTTGTGTGTGTATGTGGTGTATGTGAAGGCCAGAGAAGGAAGTTGGTTGGCTTGCTCTATCACTCTGCCTTATTCTACACCCTCCATTTTATTTTTAATTATTTGTGTGTGTGTGTGTGTGTGTGTGTGTGTGTGTGAGAGAGAGAGAGAGAGAGAGAGAGAGAGAGAGAGAGAGAGAGAGAGAGAGAGAGTGTCCCCAGAAGTCAAAAGAGGGCATTGCCTTCTCTGTGAATTGTCCAAACTGGGTTCTTGGAACCAAAATTCAGGTCATCTGCCAGAGCAGCAAGGCCTTGTAACTGTAAAGTCATCCCTTCAGCCTCCTGCCTTATTCCCTTGTTACAGGGTAAGTCTTCTGTCTTATTTACCCACAGCACTAGGTTTAACAGGCATTCAGTCATGTTTGACTTTCTATAGGGATTTGAACTCAGGTCCTCCTGCTTATGCAAAAAACACTTACCTGCTCAGCTATCTTCCTAGCCTCTGTAGATCATTTTAAAAGCAAGTAAACCTGTGGAGCGTGTGCTTATTGGTGACTATTAGATATTCAACGAGCATGTGGCTCTCTCTAAAAGCAGCTTTGGTTGTTATGCAGGAATAATCACACAGGGTCAGCCCAACCCTCCTTACCTCTACAAACACATCCATGTGTTCTACAAAGTCCAGCTTGTAGGGGAGGCTTTGCTGCCAGCTCAGGGTGAGGATTAGAGAAGTTGGAGCAGGGAAGTTGGAGTGAGGTGGAGGGGGGTGAGGGAGTAGTGTGAGGGATGAGAGGAGATGAAGTGAGGAGTAGGGTGAGGAGTGGGTTGTAGTCTTACTCTTCTCACCATCTTTGGACTCTTGGGAGGGTATCTTATTTTCCTATGTCAGTTGGGGTGATCTTACTCTTCTCAAGGCATTTTGGTGAAAGTTACAGTTCTGGTCTCACATATGCTGCCAGTAAGTATCAGCATTGCTCTCTGCCAGTAAGTGCCAGTGACTTCTCCTTGTGTTCATTCCCACCAACACATGGCAGGAGAATACACAAGCCAGGTAGTTAGCAGGCCTGAGTTTTAGTTCTGGCCCTGTCTGACTGACGGCCGGCCGGCTCTCAGTTTCCTCTCCTGAAAAGAGATGGATTAAGAGTTCTTATTGATACTGACTGATCACATGTTAGTGTTGACTTTCCAGCTAAGTTCTCAGAAATTCTTTGGAATTAAGTATACTTTTCCTCAAATGACAACATATGTATAGTTTATACTTTTAAAGTGTTTGAATAAATATTAAACCCATCAGTTGGAGTCTAGGAAGCATGTTTATGTAGTTCCTAAAACATGGAGACATGAAACTTGTTCTCAGGTGCAAAAGATGCATAGATGTGTACAGTAGTTACAAGGAGGAAGCTGGAAGCCTGCCAGTCAGTAAGAAAGAAGTGGGTTTACTTGGTGCTGCTGGTAATATTTCCATCTGTGAGTGTTTGGGGCACCAACTTTTGATTTGTTCTGAAGACTGAATAAATGCTGCCACCCCTCTAGAAAAGGAAAAGTTGCAGTACTGTCTGAAGGACTTCCTGTCAGAGTTTGAGCGACCAGTTGGTGGGTTAAGACAAAGCATGGGGGCTAGAGAGATGGCTCAGCGGTTAAGAGCACTGACTGCTCTTCCAGAGGTCCTGAGTTCAATTCCCAGCAACCACATGGTGGCTCACAACCATCTGGAATGGTATCCAATGTACTTTTCTGGTGTGTCTGAAGACAGTTACAGTGTACTCACATACATAAAATAAATAAGTCTTTAAAAAAAGATGAAGCATGGTGGAGTGAGAACTACACAACAGAAATGATGTTTGGAACCTGGCCTGTTGTCAGCCTCAATTCCAAGTACCTGATTATCTACCCACATACATGGTTCTTAGTGCTGCCCATGTCGCTTAGCTTGTCCACTGCTCAGAAAGCTGTCTCAAACTGAGGCAGTAAAAGACTTACCTGAGAGTGTTGTAGCGTAGCCTACATGTAAAGGCATAGCTAGTACTTCCTACCTTGTTACTGGACAACATGTTAGCTATTTTTGTATCCATTACTCCCTTTCAAACCAAGCATATTTGTGGCTAGTCTGTGGGGCTTGTGATATCCTTTCCTTTACATCATGGCAGTTTTTGTGAGTCCCCGATGAACAACAGGTCAGAACTCTTGTACTTGCTTTGTCGGTATAGTGGTGCCATCACTGGAATGAAAGGAGGCATAAGCAGGCAGATCTTGTGAGTTTGAGACCAGCCTTGTCAACACAGCATAATCCAGGCCAGCCTGGTGAGACCTGGGGGCAAGAAAAGAGAAGTATGTAGGCCAACACCAGAGAATGGTGGGTGATGGGGCATGTAATCTCAGTACTTGGGAGGCTAAGGTAGGGATTTGAAGTTAGTCTGTCTGTATTGTAAGACTATCCTTCAAATAAAATCACACGAACAGACTAGTCAGAGGGGAAGTGTGCCAAACCGAAGCACTGTCTAGGATGAGAGGACCCTCCGTGAATGCTAGCACATATGGGATGTCTGGGTGGGGTCACACATAACCCTGTCTGGAGGAGCAGGATGGGAAGTAGGAGAGCTGGTGGGAGACAAAGGGGAGTGGAGATGGGGACAGAGAGTACTAAGCATCACCAGATATCCAGGCGAGAGGCTATGACTGAGACAGTAAGTGGTGTCAGGACAGGCCCTGGCACTTTTCCTTCCCGAGAACTTTCTTGATTCCATCTCCAGGTGCTCCTGGCCCAGAGGAGTGGGAGATCTGGATAGGGAGGTTCTAATCTGTGTCTAACAAATGAGTAGCCCCTTATCTGCAGTGTAATTATAAAGCGATTTCCTTTTCCAGCTGCAAGAAACAGGAACTTTTGCTGCCAAATTTAGCAGTGTTTTAAGTCCCTCAAATCTCCTTTGAGTGCTACCAAAGCCCTAAGCTTTGTTGTTATCTTCTGCTGAAAAATTGCCTGGGAAGGTCATTTCAGCAGTGCCAATTAATACATGCCTACAACTGCTTATAATGTAAGGTGCTTTCCCTCTAGAAAGCCAAACTTTGCAAAGTAGGGCCAAATACCCTGCAGTTACTTCTGAAGGCTCAGAGGCAAGGCTCAGCATCCAGGAGTCCACTTATTCTCAGAGCTTCAGTTTTGATACCCAGCAAAATTTTGCCCCCTACTTCTTGTTGATGGAAAATTTCCTCAGCACAAATTTAACACCAGGTTCTTCCACTCTCCATTTAGTTTGTAAGCTACTTATGACCTGTCTTTTTTCTGTTGGAATAATTAGAAGATGAAGCCTGTGGGTGTTGGAGCCACACACGGGACTCATTTTCAACTCATTTCTGACAAGTAGGTCAGAGCCATGTGCGTACAGATTTTGATACTTGGGGAAAAAGGAATGAAGATAGAGAAAGGAAATTCAAGAATGTGACTGACCATGGCAGCTGTAAAGAAGTGGATACAAAAAAGTGACAGGAAAGTACTTAAAATAGTTGACATGATCTTGGCAGTGGTAGTGAGTGACCTTGGTTTCAGCCTTGACTTGACTGACTCAACTTTTGTGTTCAGAGGAATAAGGCTTTGAATTTTCAGTAGTAAGTCCAAACTGTCTCATTCTCTCTGCCCTTTTCTACCCTACCCCTCCCCTGCCTATTTTCCCCACTATGGCTTCAGACCTAAATGGACGGACAACGTTGTCCCCTCCAGTGTGAGTATTCACTGGTGCCCAGGGCTGTTACTGCCCAGCTGTTACTCTTATAATTCCCGAGAGAGCCAGCTGTGAGCATAGGGGAAGGGGGGGTTTGGTTAATTCTAAATTAGTTCCCAAAGTGGGTAAGGATCAGGTTAAAAAGAAAACAACTGGGAATTTTTGTTGTATTTAAATCTCATTTAGTGGAATTTTAAAAGTCTCCCCCCCAGCCCCCCACCCTCCACATAACCTTTATCTCATAACCTACAGGTGTTGGGCAAATCTTGTAGAGTTTCAAAAGCAGTGTTGTCTAGACTTGTTTTCAGCTGCAAAACTTAAGGTCAGAAGTTGGTGTGGCTCCCTGGAAGAAGTTTAAAGCAGAAAACTCTGGAGTCTAGAACACTTAGGGACCTCCTGAGCCCTTTGCAGTATTAATGTTTTTCAGCACAGGAGCTGGGGTGACTTTATTATTGATGTTTTCCAAGGGTTGATCTTTAGCCTTTTATCGTCTTCATCCACATCTCTTCCATAGGGGCCATCTCTCCTATTAATCATTAATCAAGAGAAAGAAGAGGGTGGCCATACCTCTGCCTCACATTTCAGAAATGGAATCTGCCGCCTGCCTGCCTGCCTTCCCCCACCCCCTATTCAATGAGTATTTGTGTGATACAAAGTCTTACTATAGAACTAAGGCTGGCCTAGAACTTGAGATTCTCTTGTCTGAGTCTCTTCAGTGCTGGGAGTAAGTTTGTGTTAACATACTTGATTCATTTAATAGCTGGTTTTTAATTATGTAGGTTTGTGTCAGGGCAGGGCAGAGAGAGAGAGAATATGAGAATGTTTTACTTGGGTCAGTATCTTCTATTTGCCCCCACATACTCCAGGCTAAGCAGCCCAGAAGCTCCTGGGGATTCTCCTGTTTCCACCTCCTGTCTTGATGTAAGCAGCAGTTGGATTAACACTGTTGTGTCTGACTGTTTTCCATGGGTTCTGGGGATTTGAATTCAGGTTCTCACACTTGTCTGGTAGGTGCTTTATCCACTAACCGCTCTTTCTAGTCTTAATAAATATTTACTGAGTATCCATTTTGTTGTAGGTGCGATTATATATAAGGGATGTGGAGATAACAAAGGCAGCATTCAGTTAACAAATAAACAGGTTAATACATGAAATAAAGGTACTGACACTTCCAAGTAGATAGTGGGGATAGGAGCACGAACTGGGAGTTAGAAAAGGCCTTTCAGAGAATGAGGTTCAAGCTGTGATCTCTAGGGTGAGGAGAAGCCAGGGAAGTACCTTCCTAAAGTAGGAAACAGAAGACAAGGCCCAGAGGTGGAGAGAACTTGATGTGCAGAGTAAGTGTGGTTGGAGTATAGGAGCAAGTGATTCAGACTGTAAGATGTTGGCCCAGGGTGAGATTGAGCTTAATGGCCATTGTCAGGGGCTTGAAAACTCAGTGTGAGGGATACCCATTGGGGTGAGGTGTGGAGATTTGACAGAGATGGGTAGCTAAGAGCAGCATTGAATCTAATGAAGAGGAATCCAGAAAAGGTGTAGGAGAAGCAGAAATGGGCTGGCGTGGGGATGGACACAAACAGACTCAGCTAGTAGAAGTTGAATGGATACATTTGTGGGATCAGCGATATATGTTCACAATTTTCTGCAAAGTTTCGGTCCATGTTACTTCATTAGTGGGTGTATTATTATACCAGACACTTGTATGTGCAATTTTACTTGGCATGTTAGTAAACACTCACGACTATCTTTGGGTGAATTTGTTGATGTCCTTAAGGAACTTGGTTGCTTAAATTTTGTACCTCAGTCTAGGTGAACTGAAGCATTGCTCTCTCTATACCCCTATTCTGATTGACATACCAAAAATGTGTTCCTCTCAGTTACCTGAAACATGTAATGAGTTACCTGCTCAAGTTTTCATGTTTCATTGATGAGTATGATCTTTCAATACATTGGAAACTAGAATAAGTTCTGAATGTTTGTGGAATTTAATGAAATATTTGTAACTTTGTCAACTACCAATACCGCCAATTAGAATAAAAACTAGGACAAGAGATTGGGAATGTATGGCAAAACTGGAACACAGATAACCTGCATTACCTTTTTCTCTCTCTCTCCCTCCTACACACACACACACACACACACACACACACACACACACACACACACACACACACATATATATATAACTGCTCTTGTGAAAAAACAGCCTATGAGGTCATGTAGAAGACACAGCTGGAGTGACAGAAATCTTGTCCACCATACTGAGTGTATTATCATTGGTAGCAGTCTTCCTACCGATTGGGAATCCAGGAGCCCTTGCAGAGCTCTGAGGAGCCTTGGATTGGTGGTTTTGAGACTCGAACATATACCAGATTCACCCAGAGCTTATTTCAAGTTCAGTAAGGCCAAAGTGGGAGCTGACAGTTTGTGTTTTGGGCAAGTTTATAGATACACCTGCTGTAGTTGTTGGTGGTGATGTGTGTGGTGCTGGTGGTGTGTGGTGTATGTGGTGGTGATGTGTAATGGTAAATGTGATTACATGTGGTGGTGGTCATATGTGGTATAGGTGGTGGTGGTGTGTGGTAATGGTAGTAGGGTGTGTATGGTAGTAATGTGTAATGTGTAGTGGTTGTAGTGTGTGTGGTGATGATAGTCGTGTGTGTGGTGGTGGAGGAGGTGGTGGTGACGATGATGATGGCAGTGGTGGTTTTGGAACCTCACTCTGAGAAACACTGTTTAATAAGAGGTTTGATGGTTGAGATACAATAAGGCTTTGAGGCAAGAGTCTAGTTGGCTTACTCTCTTTGACCAGCCTAGAATTCCGTATGTATAAGTCTGTCCTTCAGAAGTTCCTGGCTGGTTCACCCTGTAATACCAACAGAGATGGGTAAAGGTCTATGCCCTTCTACTCATTTTTCTCATGGTATCCAAGTCACTTTCAGGTGAGGTTTCAGATGGTGTGCTTGGCTCTAAATTGCTGCTTGTCTGATTTTTGAAACATGCCCATCCTATGCCCTTTATTTTACTAGGACTGGTGACATTCCTGTCAGGAAATGCTTGTGTGTCCTTGAGCACAGCCCCTTGATTGGCTGGGCTGGCAAGCAGGCCGAGCATGAGTGTGCTGTTTGTTAGCCAGGTTTACACAGAGAGATTATCTCTTCAGCCCAGGAGTTGAATTTCAAGGGCAAAGTACACAGTTGGTTGAAACGTTGAGAACACCTGGCAGAGACAATTTCACTTGCCCAGCCCTTGGTGTGTTCCCACAGAGGTCAGGTTTTTTCATTTATGAGAGTTCCTCTAAGGCAGCATGGCTCCAGGCGCCATCACCATCACGTTTCAACACCAGAGGCTTCAGGTGAGACAAAACATAAAGCTGCCCCCCCCCCTTGTCATCCATGCTGCCTAAAGCCTTCTCTGGCTTGCTCTTCCCTCTGAGGAGAGGTCTGGGGCTTCCCCCCCCCTTTAAATTTTTATTTTAAAGATTTAGACTTACTTTTTAGTGATTCTGTTTACATAGTATAACACCAGCAAATGACATGGCAAAGTACTAGACAGAACATGACTCACCTGGAGTCTGGGGAGAGGGGACATATAGGAAGCCAAGCTAATGCTTAGTGTTGGATGTTTCTGGGCCAACTGGTAATATTTGAACAATTTTGATGCTGATGTATATTGTACAACTAATACGTAATTGAAATTTTCGAATTGTATGTTTTACCACAAGAAAATATTACACTCTACTAAAAACTGTCTTACTAATCTTTACCAAGAGTGCTTTCCATGCCAGTGCATTCCTCCTGACAGCAGCCCTGTGCCTTTTCAGATGGACTCTGATAATTTACTTAACAGGGGCCCTAGGGATTGGCCTTTGGATTGTTACAGGTTTCCCCGAGGAAGCGGCAGCACACAAGTGACTTTGACCGTGTGTTCTAATACTTGTGTTTCCCTAGGCAAAATTACTAGAAGATTTGCTGATCAAAGGATATGCTCATTAAAAAATGTTAATAAATACTGCCAAACTGCTTTCCAAAGAAGTTGTATTAGCTTAATTCTCATGAGTAGTAGAGAAAGGCACCTGTTTCTACATACCTTTGCCATATGGTATTAGCAAGTTTTTAATCTTTGCCATTCTGATAGGTAAAAAAGAATTTCTCTTTTAAAAGTGAGTTTATTTTTTTATTATGTGGATGTGACTGAAGAACCAGTGGAGTCCAGAAGAAAGCTTTGGAGTTCTTGACCTCTGAAAACAGGCTTTTTTTCCTGAAGCTTTATTTAGGTTTTTGTCATTATTAGCAGAATCCAGCACTTTTCATGTTTACTGCCAATTACTTTTACTTTTACTTTTCTGTGAATTTTTTTCTTTCTTTCTTTTTTTTTTTCTCGGAGCTGAGGACCAAACCCAGGGCCTTGCGCTTATTCACCTTCTTAATTGGTCCCTTACAGATTTGTTAAGAAGTTACACACATATATCAGGTGTGGGCTGTATGTATTGATGGTATTTTTCTCCTTTTTTCCTCCTTTCTCCTGTTGAATTGGTTTTTTACATAAAATTGGTAAACTTACTTTCTCTTGTTTTTAAGTGAGTCAAGCCCCAGTATTCACATCCTTACACTATCTATTTCCTATTTATGGTGTACCTTAGCAATTAAAACCATTTTTGCAACACTAACAAAGGAACACTTTCAATCCAGCTAGTGAAAGTGGCAGATTGACACTTACATTTACAAAACACAAGTCTCCCGGGTTCTGGACGCTGTTTATTTTCTGTTATCCTAGATATGGTACTGATATATTCCTTTTCTGTGTGTTTGGGGATAATCACATCTGCACTCCTCAGAGTGAATCCCAAGTGCAGCTGCGTGAATGCCAGATACCTAGACATTGTGACACAACATCTTCAGATGTAGTTGAATTATCTCATTCTGGCTGAGATGGCCCCCAGGTATTGACAACAGCGACAGAGTGGCAGAGTAAGTGGGCCAAAGTTCGAGAAATCATTAGGACCCAGAAAGGGTGTGGCTTTGACATGGGAGCAGCAGTAAAGCATGAGCAAATGTGTCTTCTTCAGGGATTAATAGAGTTGGGTGTTGTGGCCCAAGCACGGAAACCTGGTGATTCAGAGGCAGAGGCGGGGAAGTGCTACAAGATCAAGGCCAGCCTGATTTGTCTCCAGAGAAGATAAGAAGAGCTAGCTCAGTCTTATCGAAGATGCTTATCGTCTGAATGCTGAAATACTGGGGAAGTGGAGTCAGGGCAGGTCTTTGGAGTTCACTGGCCAGGAGCCTAGTGAACCAGGCGAGTGAGAGATTTTAAAAAAAAAAGGTGAATGGCCTTTATAGAACAAGATGATCTCTCTCTCTCTCTTTCTCTCTCTCTCTCTCTCTCTCTCTCTCTCTCTCTCTCTCACACACACGACAGAATGAAGAAAGATTTTAAAGTCAAGTGAAGGAAGAGTGCTGTTTATTGAAGATTTACTTTGTCCCAGATACTAAACAGATTCACCTCAACTGTACTTTTACGTCAGCTTTTAGTACGGGATCAGCCTAGGGTTGCTAATCCTAGGGTCCTAAACCCAGGAAAGATCACCTTCTTCAAGGATCAGAGTATAAATCAAACCTTAGAGTTAGTCATTAGGGTTTAGGAGATTTGAGAGCAGGAATGGGCTAGCATGGTTTCTGTTCTGTCAGCCAGAAGCTTAGGCAGAAATATTAGTGGAAGTTGGCTAAGTAAGGAAGCAGAAAGGGAAAGTATTCAGATAAGCATACATCAGGCCTCTGCAGAGCCAACTGCCCATCAGCAGCTGCACTCTGAAGGAACTTAGCTTGCTGGATGAGGCTTGCTAGAAAAGGCCAGCATCCTGAGTGGGCCAGATCAGGTGTTTGGAACTAACACAGCAAACAGAAACGTCTTCCTTAAGACTAAGGAAGACAAAGACTTGAAAGAACTGAGCAGAGCATGTCTTACTGCACTGTCAGTTCTTGCCAACAAGTGCTGTGCTGAGCTGGGTGCCATGTTAGGTGTTGGGGTTTTGTGGTTCCCCACAGTTTGGAAAGTACTCTGGACCTGTGGAGGAGTAAGCGTGATGTGCACAGAAGAAGGACATAGAGTAGACCTGAAGAATCTGCTGAGGCTCGGGCATGGCTTTGGTTGTAAATAAACCAGGTGATTGCTGGTAAAGTCACACAGGTAAAGTGGGGCAGGGAAGGGAGGCGGCGAGCCTTCGAGCAGGCAGAGTATGCCGTACTTGCTGGTAGACTTGAACATGATTGAGAGGTCAGGGGTCGTTCCTAAGAACTTGCAGGACTTTGTGGAAAAGCAAGTTGTATGTCTCTCTGTGTTATCAGGGTGGTGGATGGACAGAGTTCAGTTTGTACTTAATAGATTTACCTGGTTGTTTCTATGGAGCATTATTTGGGTTGTTGTCTCTCCTATGTATTTTCTATGAACTGTACATTAGATATATAGGCTAGACTAGGGTAAGCATTTGGGAGGGGGCCACTTTATAAGCAGTGCAGAGGACCACAAGCAGATAGATTTGGATATCCCACGATTACTAGTGTTCAATTTGATTACTGCTCAAAGTAGTTCAGTCAGATGTCTTCATTGTAAAATTATAGTTTTCATTTTGTGAAGGTCACCTCTGGGTGACCTTTGGCACTGCTCCTCTTTAATCTTTCACTTAAGAGGTTTTATTTTTTAAACTTCGAATTATGGAAAATGTCAAGTGTTCCCAAAAGTAGAGTTGAAGATGAATAGCCTTATAACCACCATTCAGCAGCAACTACTGTCAGCACATGGACTAGCTGCCATTCCTTCTATGCCTGTCTACCACTCCACGACCAGATTTTTGAAGGCATCATACATTTCTGACCATTAGCATTATAGAAAGGACTCTCCTTTCTAGACCATAAAGACCTTTATGATACATTTGCTGATCTATCTGCTCTGCCCAAGAACAAGACTTTGAGATATAGATAGATAGATAGGTAGATAGATAGATAGATAGATAGATAGATAGATAGATAGATAGATAGATAGATAGTCTTGAATTCAATGGTTTACTGTGGTGAGTAAAGTGGAAGTAAATTCAGGGAGTACTGGAGTACTGGAGTACTGGAGTACTGGAGTACTGGAGTACTGGAGTACTGGTCTTAAGACCAGGGTTGCAAACAGGAGTGAGTGGTACTGTTGCCAGGAAGGGAGAGCTGTAAATACTCTGGTGTGTGTCAGGGTAGGGATGCTGTGTGATATGATTGAAGGTGTGGGCAATGGAAAAGAGAAGACAGGGAGGAAAACCTCAGAGCATCATTAAGCCTCTGTCTTCCCAAACATTGCTGTCTGCTGGTTAGTGTTGGGGAAGTGAAAGGGGTGAAGATCGGGGGTGTCGGGGAGGAACAGGATCCGTTTAGTCATTGACCAACAACTGCAATTCAGGCTGGAGAGATTCAAGGTCAAGGGCAGGAAGGGTGAGACAGAGCCAGACTATGTAACCGTTTGTCCCTGGTTTCTTTGAGACCTAATGACCAGGGAAGGTACACCTATCTGCTAGGGTAGTAACCTTTGAGCATTCAGGAAAGGCACACGTTGTAGTTGTTTTTGTTTGGGAGAACTTTGAGTCAGAATTTGTGTCGTTGGCTAACCAAGAAAACTTGGAAATGACAGCTTCTCTTCTCAGAGATAGTGGTGTTTTGCATTGTTTGTTTAATGTCTGTTTGAGGCTAGGGGTAGAGCTCAGAGGTAGATTACTTTCCTAGTATGTACAAGACCTTGACTTCAAGCTCCAGCACTACAAAAGAAAGCAAAATAAAGCAAAAGATAGAAGCTCTTGAAAGAATTCTTTGAGAGTGGCCATTACTGAAGATTGAAAAGGGAGCTGGAAGAAAAGAAGTCCGGTTAGCTGAGTCAGCTTCTTCTCAGTGGTGAAACTCAGTGGTGAAATAGTAGTCTGTGCCCAGGGGAGGCTTTTACAGATGGGATGATTTCTCAGTGAGCATCAAACACGTGTTTAAGAGAATGACTGACATTCTCTTAAATGACTTTGTGAACTTTAATGCTGGGAGACAAGTTAAGCTGTGTTTGGAGCTCATATCCTCTTTTTTTTAAAATCTTTTTTTTTTTTTTTTTTCGGAGCTGGGGACCGAACCCAGGGTCTTGCGCTTGCTAGGCAAGCACTCTACCACTGAGCTAAATCCCCAACCCCTCATATCCTCTTAATGTTTGTGTATGTACATGCATGTGCATTTGTATACATGCATACATGTGTGTAAAGTGGTAATGTTAGCTCTACCATACGCATCTTTCCCAGGAGGGTGGTAGCCATTATTTATATATTATACCTCACAGCATGTGAAACATTTTTGCACACCTATTTCCTTGGATTTATGGTCTGTCTTTTCAGGAGAGGAATTGAAGTGGTTGGCTATAGAAGACACAGTAAAAGCGACACCCCACTGTACTTTCCATGACAGAGTAAGCAGAAGGGGGATTTTAAAGTTAGACCCAGTTTGAATTCTGTCTCCTCTTTTTACTGACTATACTTTGGGTTTTCTTGCTTAGTAAAATAAATAGAATTGGTAACACTTACCTGTGGAATTGTTTGTTTTAGAGTATTAAATGAATTGGCACAATTAATGTATGGGAACAGTACTCCGCATACAAGGTCAAAGAAAACTGTTAAGAACAGAGTAGCAGGTGATTGGCACCAGAGAAGCCTGTGCAGTGTCCTAGTTGTCCATGTTTGAGACTGTGAGTGGTCTTCTGTTCTGACTGCGAGTTCTTTATAGTCTGTGCTTCAGTCTCAGAGCAGCTCAAGGTTGGTTGTTTTTTGTTTTTTGTTTTTTTTAAAGATTTATTTATATGTGTATGTTAAAGTGTTAAAGCATTTTAGTGGTGGAAGCCGTGCAGTCAGTACTTGTTGGTAAGTTTCTCTTTGGAAGCAAGCTTCTAAATGCAAGATTGGCAAGTGACTAGTACCTAGCGTACTAGCTAATGTTGCTCGATGTCTTTCTTGAATTTTGTTAACTTTTTTTATTTGGAATTCACTATACAGACCAGGCTGTTTTTGAACACATAGAGGTCTGCTTGCCTCTGTCTCTGAAGTGCCAGGATTAAAGGTGTGTGCCACCACACCCTGCAAATTTTGTTAGTCTTTATCTTACTAATTCCAGAAAAAGAGTTGCCACTCATGTGGACTTGACATGGCCAATTCGACATGATCGCTTTTGTTTTGTCAGTCACTGTCCTCATCACAGGTAGCTGCACCCAGAGGAGCTGGGCTCCATGGCAGCTGTATTAGTGCCACACTTTAGAATGGAGTCGGGAGCTGCGCAGTTCTCAGATCTCCGCCCTTCATTCTCCCAGTGGACTCATGCTTAATATCTTTGTATTCCTGTTATTCTCAATTCCCAACCTGCGTTAGAACCTCTAAGCCCAGCTCTTTCTCTAAAGCCGCCCTCTTTCTCTGCTCAAGTGTGCTGCCATCCCAGCTAAGCCTCACTTAGTACTGGCAGGACCAATTCACCTTCCCCTCCCCCCTCCTCCTTCTCTCTTTTTCTATTGTTTTAAAAAAATAATAAATGCATTAAGAAGGAAGTAAAACCAGTTTATTATTATTTGGTCTCTATTGTCCTTTGGGTGGCTTATGCCACACATATTTGTTTTTTCTTATTAGTATCATCTATGCATAAATCTTTCACTTAGACTTTGTAACTTACTTTTTGTACTGATTTTGGTTGGTTAGATCTACAAATACTATTTAAAACTATTTTGCAATATTTAATCCTGCATAGGATTTCACTGTATGGATGAATCAATTTGATGATAGACTTTTGGGCTGTTTAAAAATTGGCAGTTTTACCCAGAGGGGATAGGAACCCCACAGGAAGACCAACAGAGTCAACTAACCCCGACCCTAGGGAGCTCCCAGAGACTGAACCACCAACCAAAGATCATTCATGGGCACATCTATAGGAGATGCGCAGCTTGGTCTTCATTCAGGTCCCCAACAACTGCAGTAGGGGCTGTCCCTGGCTCTGTTACCTGCCTGTGAATCCTGTTCCCCTAACTAGGCTGCCTTGTCTGGTCTCAGTGGGAGAAGATGTGCTAAGTCCTGCAGTGACTTGAGATGCCAGAGTGGGTTAGTACCCAGGAATACTTCCCCTTTCTCAGAGGAGTAGGGAAGAGGGAATGGGGGAGGGGCCACATGAAGGGGGGACTGGATTAGGATATAAAGTGAATAAATAACATTTTAACAAAAAGAAATTGACAATTTTTATTTTCTGTGGTAAATTTGCCTGCTATAATTTCTGGATAAATATTTCTATAAATTTCTATATGAAAGTGGAATTGTTAGTCTAGAAGGCATTTATCATACCTAAGTGATTTAATAATAATATCTTTTTGCTTTTTGAAAACAGTATCTTTTGAAGTTTGGATAAGAATATGGATAAAAGGTTAATATGAAAAAATACATGTATAAACTAGTTCAACTGAATTGATAGTATGTAATTTGCCATTGTATAACAGTGAATGAGGGTGGCTGTCTTTCTGTCTTGTCTTCTATCTATCTGACGTTGTTGTAATGAGCACCTGCGTACAGTAAATATGCATGGGTTTATATCCATAGTACCTAGACAAATGAGCTGCTCTAAAGGAAGATACACTTCTTTACCTTGAGGAGTAATTACAAGGCTCTGTCTACTGTGTTTATCACAATGCCTATAAGAGCTCACTTCCTCTCACTTTTGCTAAGACTTAGAGATGCCACCTCCGTATTTTCCAGTCTGGCGAGTATGAAATAATATCTCAACACTTATATTTGTGGTTTCTTGATATACCAAAGAAGTTAAGCATTGTTTTGGGGTTTGTTTTTTTTTTTTTTTTGACACTTGTTACATACATTTTCCTCTTTTTCAGTCATTTTTTTCCCTAATGATTGTAGAAGTTCTTGACATAGTCTTAATCTTTAGTCATTAGCACTTATGTAATTTGCAGTTATTTTGGTGTGAGGCTTGTCTTTTAACTTTTTAGTGAGTATTAGCATCATGTATACTTTTCAGAGCTTTTGAAATGTGCAGTTATATTTATATGTAGGAAAATTATATTCCTAAATTTCTTTCAGAAAAATGGCAATGGTTTACAGAGCAATCGTGGTGTATTGAGTGCCGTTTGATACACTTTGCCTGAGTTTGGCAATCATTTTGCCAAGTGTAATAGACAAGAGAGGTAGTATCTTTGATTTTAACTTTCCTTGAGCTTGCTTACTGCTTCATTGTAGCTGAAAGCCTGCCTCACCTGATGCTTCACTTCCAATGAAGCCACTCAACTCCTCCCCATCTCTTACTCTGTGCTCCTTTAAAAAGATTACTTGTTTACTTTTATTCTATGTGTCCATGCATATAATGAATATTTTGCTTGCATATATGTCTGTGTACCATGTACTAACCTTGAAGGCCAATAGAAAGTGTCAGATCCATTAGAACTAGGGTTACAGTTGTGAGCTGTTATTTGGATGCTGGGAATTGAATACAGTTCCTTCAGGAAGAGCAGCCAGTGCTCTTAGCCATTTATCTGTGCTCCTTGATGTGGTTTGAAGGACTCCTCTGCATCTTTACTTTTTCTTTCAGACAAGGTCTCTTGTTCCTGACTGGCCTGGAACTTGCTATTTGAACCAGGCTAGCCTTGAACTCATAAGGGATCTACCTGCCTTGCACCTCTACACCAACTTCATCTTCACTCTTCTTAACATGCAGTAGCATAGCTATACCTTGGGCACTGTCACTCGGGGTAGTTAGTTCAACTTTCTAAACTCTGAAAATTGTCCTGTGTACATTTCCCTTCATTCTCCCTAATTTTCCCTCTTAACACCTCCAGTGTTTCTTTTTTGCTCATAAGATTCATAGCTGCCCCAAGAACTGTCCACTTGATTTTCTCTTCAGCCTAACCTCTTTTTTTTTTTTTTTTCGGAGCTGGGGACCGAACCCAGGGCCTTGCGCTTCCTAGGCAAGCGCTCTACCACTGAGCTAAATCCCCAACCCCCAGCCTAACCTCAAACAAACATTTCTGATTAACTCAGGTCCCTTCCATGTCTTTGCTGGTCATGATCAGACTTTTCTGCTGTAGCCTCCAAACTTGAGAATGGCTTCATCTTTCACCAGAAGCACAGAACATGGTTCCTTGTTTCTTTCTTGGGTATTTTTGTGCTTTCCTAGAGTTAAGATCCTTAATTTGTCTTCTGAGACATGGTATTTCTTCTGTATTTTCATCTGTCCTCTTCTCTCTGCCCCTTTCAACTCAGCAGCCATCAGCTTGAACATCTCTCTGCTGCTCATGTCTTCTACTTGTCTACCTTCAAGCTTTGCTCCTGAAGTTCCATTGGCCCAGCAGAGTCTCTTTATTCTTGCACTGTTAACTGGGCCTCTTAATTGACCTATCTACTAGCATTTAAAATTCGTGTCTCTGTCTACCTATTAGAAACATAGGCTCCCGAGGATGGACCTGTGTCTCTTATATCTTGGTGCTCAGAACTGAGCACATTGGTGTGTACTTAGCTGGTGTTTGGTAGGTGTTAATTGAATACACACTATTATGAAATATAACGCGGAGATGGCAGGCCCATACCCAGATGTGCCCCTGAGAAATTACACTGTGCAGCAGACTTTGTTTAAAAGAGGTTTATTGGAGAAGGGGAGATGAGTGAGGGCCTGGGAAAAGGGATAGAGGCAGGCAGACAGGTGGGCATGTAGACAGGTAGACAGATGGGAACAGAGCCCTGAGGGCAGATGGAAAAGGGGGGCAGTGTACAGAAAACAGATAGAGGGGATCATGGAACAGGGGGTGGGGTGGGGAGACAGAGATGCAGACAGACACACAGACACACAGACAGACAGATGGGTCCTTCTGATCTGTGGCACACACCTGTCATACCTGGTGGCTGCAGCGGGTTATGATGTAAGCAATCGCTAGGTCCCTGAGGGCAGATCAGTGGAATCTCCTGTATGCTCACATTCTTCCCTTTTTGTTTAATTTAAATCAAGGAACCAGTGATGGTGGGTTAGGAGTGAGGGTGTTGTGTTCTTTAGACTACTTCCTGCAGACTGGTCACATTATCTTTGGAGACCCTAAGAAAATTCTGGCCAAGTCTTGGGGGAGCTGGCTGTTTCACTGCTGTCCAGGTTCTGTCCATCTAGGGTTGGGAGAGTGCAGGCCCAGTTGAAGCCATCTGTGAAGCTGCACTAGATTACTTAGGGCAAGCCTCCTTGGAGCTCTCCAGGATACAGACTTTGAGGAAACACCTGGACATGGCAGGATGCTGGGATAGATATCAGAAGATGAAGTTAAGGATTTCAGGGAGAATTACTTTTTCTTACATTATCGTTGTTTGTAATCTATTGAAACCCACATTGTAGAGAAGACAATAGATCCATACCTTTGTGTCATAGTAGAAACTTGGGAAACAGTTTTGGGTTAAAAGCATGAATTCTCTTTAAGGTGAACTCAGGAAAAACCAAAGTCTTCCATGGAGCAAAAGTTCACTTGATCTTGATTTTCAGTATGATTACAAGGAGGGTCTTCTTCCCTCTACCCAGAAAACTGGGTGTATATAGATTTAGCACAAGGAGAAACATTTTTAAATTTATACTTAAAAGACAGTCATAGGAAAATTAAAATCTTGAGCTTGTGACTATGGTGTGGTATTATATGGTGAGGGCTTTACCAGAGTTAGACTAATGACTTATCAGAACTCCACTAATTAATGTTAAAACTTTAAACTTTGAAGTCTTAATACAACAGTAGGACAGTGATGAGAAGAGATATGAAGCAATTTTCATTCCTTTTATACTGTAAATCACTTTCTTATCACCATTTAAGCTTTGTAGCTAAGAGGCCTGGTAGTTTTTTTTTTTTTTTTTTTTGGTTCTTTTTTTCAGAGCTGGGGACCGAACCCAGGGCCTTGCGCTTCCTAGGTAAGCGCTCTACCACTGAGCTAAATTCCCAGCCCCCTGGTAGTTTTAACTAATGAACTGACTAATGAACTAACACGGTGGTGGATTACCTTGAGGTAAGGAGCTAATTGCCTGTTGTTCTCTAGCTGTCAAGCTACAGTTAGCTTAGCTGTCAATGTTATCAAAGACCTGAGAAGAATAAATTATAATCTGAGTGGCATATGCATCAATTAAAATGACAGAAACTAGTCCATAGTCCATTGCCTAGACAGTTGTCCTAGGTTCCTCTGGTCTCTGTGGCACTGTGGGCAGAGGCAGTCTTTGGCCATCAGGCCCAAATGAGAATCTTTTTCTGTGGAGAAGGAACACAAGAGAGACTGGCCTCACCTTGTTTTAGGCAAATCGGGGCAGTCAACTCTCTGGTATCCTGTTTGTCCGAGGTTTGAGCCCCAGCAGCAGGTGAGGCATTGGAACAGTCTTGGTCAGTGGTTAGTGTACAGCAATCCAAGTGAAGTCCTTTGTTTTTGTGCCCATTATCTTCTGGGAGACCTTGTGGGGCCACTGTTAGGCTCTGAGAGTCTTTCACTTGTCATAGTAAGTTTAGACATCTTATGCCATATTCAGCAGATCTCTAACAAGTTTGAGGGCCACATTGTTTACACAAACTTGTTTCTAAGTACTTTCTGCTTTAATTTTGAAAACACGTATAGGAGGCTAAATAAGGCTTGTTCCTGTAATTAATTGCATCTGTTCTTAGCATAACTTCAATTGTAATTCTGAATGCATTAAAGGATTTGATCATTTATAAGGTGACTGATTACCAATTTGACATTTTAAATTATCCTTAATAGTTTGTAATAATTTAATGGATTTCATAAGACTAGGACTTTTATGTTTTATCCCTGTTAGGTTTAGACTTAAAATAACAATTTTAAATTGGAGCCTTCTCAGCATCAAAACAAAACCTTTTAATCTATAAACAGTCCCTAAAGAGACTGGAAACTTTTGTGACCTTCATGTGGTGTGTCATTGTAGAACACAACCGTTTCCCATATGATTTAGTTTATTTAAAATCTATAGCTTAACAACATTAGCAAAAACAAGGTTAAACATTTTATGCCAGTGATTTTTAACATTTTTAATGCTGTAAACCTCAAAAAACTTTTTTTTAAAGAGCTCTCAGCTGTGTTTCTGAGTTTATCAGTTCAGGGTCCAGGGAAGAAGAGCGGATCCAGCAACAGTGACAAGCTTGGAGTTAGCCATGATGGCTCTCTAGGACAGGGGAGCGAAGTGCACAAAGGATTGGTTGGGCCTGGAAGGATCCTCCACCCGCTCCTTTCCCTCCTTTCCCGAGCTGGAGGCAGGGTGAAGAGCAGCAAGCCAGTTGGCAGGCTTGCCTTTTCTGCCTTCAAGTACTTTGTGTCTGTTGCTAACAACAGACATGGGTAGTGTAAATAAAACACAGACTCACAGGCACAGGGACACATGGAGCCAGGACTGAGGGGGAAGGGCTGAAGTGGACCAGGACTGAGGATGCAGGGCTGAGTGTCTGAAGGCGCTGTGTGGACTCCATCCTCTCTCCATCCATGATGTGGACCTATCATAAGCTGTTGTGTGGGAGACACTCCACTACTGTGGAGCAGGAGAGATCTAGATGACAGGTTCCAGATAAGGTGATTGGCATGACTAGATGTACTTTGCTCAAGCTGACACTCCTACAAGCTAGATGCTTGTGACCTGAGGCTGCATGATGGCTTATTTTCCCCTCTCCTTTCTGGAATCAGCAACAGGACCTGATTTCTGAGCTGATCTGGAAAGCCATGTAGATTTGCACCCCTGACTTTGTGAATAGTGCTTTGAGTAAGTTCCTGAAGGCGTGCGCTCCCATCATGTGGACTAAGATTGACTCACCTCTCTGGAGGGATGATCCTAACAACAAGAGGCTGGGCATTTGGTGCTCAGGGACTTGCGGTTCAGGTAGATGGTGATAGGGCTAGGTAGTCTCTGTCAAATGGGTATCTGTGATTATGTGCAGAGAAGATATTCTGGGTCTGAGGTAATAAATGGATTGAAATTCTATGGAGAGATGGCTCAGTGGTTAAGAGCCCTGACTGCTCTTCCAGAGGTCCTGAGTTCAAATCCCAGCAACCACATGGTGGCTCACAACCATCTGTAATGAGATCCGATGCCCTCTTCTGGTGTGTCTGACAGCTACAGCGTACTGATATTAAATAAATAAATAAATCTTGAAATTCTAGAGCATTCCTTTAGTGCATCACTTTGAGCACTTCTTTTGTAGTGTCTGACACAGGGTGATTATCTTAGGGTGAGGGTATTTGAAGCAACATGTGATAGATCTAAGGAATATATTTGTACTGGCTGGTTTTATGTGTCAACTTGACACAAGCTGAAGTTGTCACAGAGAAAGGAGCCTCAGTCGAGGAAATGTCTCCATGAGACCCAGCTGTAAGGCATTTTCTCAATTAGTGATCAAGAGGAGGTGGACCCAGCCCATTGTGGGTGATGCTGTCCCTGGGCTGGTGTCTTGGGTTCTCTAAGAAGAGCAAGCTGAGCAAGCCAGGGGAAGCAAGTCAGTAAGTAACATCTCTCCATGGCCTCTGTATCAGTTCCTGCTTCCTGCCCTGTGTGAGTTCCAGTCTTGACTTCCTTTGGTGATGAACAGCGATG
Organism: Rattus norvegicus; assembly: GCF_021556685.1. Taxonomy (NCBI): domain Eukaryota; kingdom Metazoa; phylum Chordata; class Mammalia; order Rodentia; family Muridae; genus Rattus; species Rattus norvegicus. The sequence continues at coordinate 176,553,344 of NC_141534.1, read as the reverse complement.
TGGAAGTGTAAGGTGAATAAACCCTTTCCTCCCCAACTTGCTTCTTGGTCATAATGTTTGTACAGGAATAGAAACCCTGACTAAGGCAATATTCTAGGCTCTCAGAAAGAAACAATGATCTCCATTTCAGTCTGGGCATGAGCTGACTGGGCTCTTAGGATATGGAAGCTGTGGGGAGACTTGATTGGGTCTGGAATCACACACCTTGGAGTGTGAGTGAGATTTGAATAGCAGAGAGGGAGAAGAAGCACACTCCAGCTGTCGAGGGTTTAAGTGTAAAAGAATAGAGACAGAAAATGGGCATATTGGAACAGGAGGAGTGATACCTGTAGAGGGAACAGCATATTTGTGTGTGTGTGTGTGTGTGTGTGTGTGTGTGTGTGTGTGTGTACGTGCGTGCATGTTTGTGTATGTGGGTGTATGAGTGTGTAAGGAATTAGGGGTAGGAAGGTAGAGTGGTTGTGGCGCAGACAAGAGGAAGAAGAGGGTAATAAATTGGCATTGGTGCTGGGTAGTTAGCCCTGAATAACAGGCTAGTGTCATTTATGAATATGGAGAACTAGAGACTGAAGAGTAAAGGGAAATATCGATGTAATAATACTGCCTTGCATTCAAGTCTCTCCTCTGGGTGCCCCCCAAGGCTGCTCCCTGAAGCCAGAGTTAGGAATCAGTGATGGAGGAGAAATCGAAAAGAACACAACACAGTTAACTTTTTCAATAGTTCTCTATATTTGGCTCTTAGTAAGTAAAATGGCTCCAAGGACATCTTTGCTCTGCTTCCTAAACTTGTCCTTGAAGCCTCTGGGGTTGTTATCTAGCTTGGTTAGAGCTGCTGAGCAGTTTTGCATACTCCTTGCCAGGAATTAATGTCCTTGGGCCTCAGCTGGGGTGTGTCCCCAATCCAGCCATCTGGAAGGTCAGAGTTATTAGCCAGTAAAATGTGCCCATTAGCTCTTGGAGGGGTTACAACCTGTTAGTGGAATCCTAAGCCTGGGAACTGCTTCTCTCACAGGGCCTTTCACACTTGGAACAAGCTAACTGGTGTTGCACTCCCTTATTTGGACACTAAATTTTCTGGGTGAGATTGCAGTTTGCCTTTGTTTTGAGTGAGTTTTTAAAGTATCTGACATCCTTGTGAGTGATTTTTTTTTTAAAGGAGATCAACATAGCACCAAAGCATTTACTTCTCTCCACCTGAGTCTTTCCTGGGCCTCCAGCCCATCTGTTTATGAAACCAGAATGAAGTTCCCATGTTCTGCATGCTCACTGGTCTCCCTAGGGATGAGTGGAGAACACCACCATATGGACAGAGACAGTAGAAACATGAGTCTGGCTCTAGAGATCATGGAGAGCTTTGCTTGTGTCCTAGAAAAACCTGGGAGAACTTTTCTGTGCTTTGGGAAATTTGTTGTGCCCATCAGCTTGACTTCGTCTGGGGCCAAGACACCAGGAGCAAGGTGCAGGCAGGGATATGGGTGGTATTGGGAGGTAGAGGGGCTACCATGGGTGAAGAAATTTTGTGGGACTCTGAGAGCATACTTCTGTATACCTCACCCCTCTGCTCAGAGCTAACCCTACCGGAGGGGAGCTCTGTTTACCTCTGGCTGCCCTTTGATTGTTTCCTGCCTACCCAAGGGAAGTGATTGCCAGTGACAGTGATACAGAATCCTAGCACAGGAGGGAAGGCAGTCAACGAAGTTGTGCTTCCAGTTGGAACTTGCTGAAGCAGCCTTTCAGCCCTCTGGGGGGAAGCTTTGGGCTTAGAGTCATGCCAAAGAGGCTTAATGCTTAAAGATTGGTAGAGCCTAGGAGTAGAGTTGAGGAGGCCCCTTGCTGTCCTCCAGAAGTCGGAGGGCAGGCTGACCAACTGAAAGTGCTGTCCTAGTGGGAAGGCCTTCTGGTGCAGCCCAGTGTCACCAGCGCATACACAAACCCTTTGTACCAGCACTGCCTCTTACAGACGAGGAGAGTGCAGCTTAGACAGAGTAGCATTGCTTCAAAGCTTTGTAGCAATTGGAGGAATTTTATATCCAAATTTCATTAACTACTTGGAATTACTCCAAGACTACTCTTTCCCCATTATTCCTTGTAGAGGAAACCAAGCTAGTATTTTAAGTAAACTTTTAATTTTAGAATAGTTTCAGATTTATAGAAAAGTTGCAAAGAGAGCACCAAAAGTTCCCATAGATGCTGTAAGCCATTATTATTTTCTTTTCTCTTTTTCTGGTCTATGTATGAGGGAGTGGGGAAGTAGTGAAGTGAGGACTTTTTTTTTTTCCAGCTTGGTGGGCTTTAGCTGAAGTTCTTGAGAGTCCATTATGGTATAGTATCTTTCCCCCTAGGATCCATTCTGTCTCAGCTGAACTGGGCTGGACCTGGCTTTGCCTTCTCATTTTAGAGTCCTATTTCCTGCATCTACTCAGTGGGGCCGGCTGGTAACTGAGCTGCTGGAAGTTGGGAGGGTCCTTAACTGTCTGGCTACACTGTGTTATCTGGAAGGGTTTTTTCAAGTCAGTCCTCATAGTTTAAGCTGGTATTAGCTGACTTGGAGTCAGAGCTCTCTGGAGGGGTGGGGGGAGCATCTGGGTGATTCGATAGTCTGTTTGCCTGATGCCTCAAGTTTGACCTTGTATGGTGCCAGAGTGGTTCAAGGTGGTCATACTCTGAAGAAGGCAGACAACAGATAGTAGTGATGTGTATGGGCAGCTGCTGTGCTTTGCTTTAGGGCCCAGGCACATTCTCCATTTAAGAGAGAATGGGGTCTGCAAACTTCTTAGCTGTGGGTGTGAATGGGCTGGCCCGAAGTCTGCTCATGGCCTTTGCTGATGTGTTTTGTCAATGAGATCATTCCTCAGTTGCATTCCTATGAAACTATATTTTACTCAAGACATGAAGCTAGATTTGTGTAAAAGCACTGGCACTAACACACAGAGCTCGGAGAAGGCCGAATGAGAGAGGGATAAGCAGGTCTTTTGGTGGAGTGGGGATTAGATTCAGGATGTACACTATGAACTTACCCAGGAAATGAAAGTGCTGTTCAGCACAGGAAGGGTGCTTGGGTTGTGTTGTCCCAGCTGCCTGCCACTTCTGGGTAACATGAGAAAGAAGCTTAAGGCTTCTGTGCCTATGGCTGCTAGGAAGCTCTAGAAGCAGAAATGTCTGTTCTCACTTATTTGGCCCACCTTCCTGCATCTCATTTCCCACCCCCGACCCCCTCCTCATCCTACCACTATGATATCTATTTCTGATCACACCTTGTGGCACCTGACATACCGTGTTCCCTCATCCCACCCAACCCAGAGCTGCCAGGTCTGCAGCTCTGAACTCCAACGTAGAAGTTTATAATCCAGTTTAATTTGGACACTGACTACTTGGAGTTAATATAAACCCTCCAGTTTAAGGGCTTAGTCTCACATGATTTCCTCAACTCACTAGTCTTAGTCACCGTATCTCTGGTCATTTTGAGGGCTTCCTCCCACACGCCTCTCCCGTGGGTTTGAGAAACTGCTGGAATGTCTCACAGGCAGAACTCGAAAAAATGTGAAGGGTTCTCGTAGGCCAGAGCATGACAAACATGACTCCGGCAAGTTGTGCTCCCTTACCCCTCCTCCCTTCTTAACTGTAGATTACACCCCTAGAGCTAGCCACCAGGGACTATTCCCTTATTGGACCACTTCCTTCTCCTGAGGCTGACTACCAAGGTCTAGCTATCAAAGTATTGAAGTCCAGGAATCAAAAGCCCCCTTTTGACTGTCCTAATCAATATGCTCTATCAAAGCAAGCCAACTCCTCCTAACAGGGAAAGCTTAGAATTGACTTGCTTTCTGATTCCTGACAGAGAATTCCTGGAAATTTTTTCCAAGATATATCCAAGTGACAGCAGGGGCGGAGGGGGGGGGGCAGATAAGCCCTTTCAACAGCACCTGAGTTTATTATGCTAATCAGGTGATCAGTGGATTGGAATCAATGAACAGAAAGACTTTGGAGGTCGAAGTTTCAGCCTCATCCTCCTTTCCCTAAACTGCTATTTGCCTATGGGCCACATCTGTCTCCTCTATCCAGAAGCAGTCCTCTGGGACAGATATCCCCCGCCCCCACTCCTTCCTGCTTTTTCCCTTCTCCCTCCTCTACCTCCTGTCTTTTGTCTCTTATTCCTTGCCCTCTGTCCCTCTGGGACAAGAAAGAAATCTCTTTCGTGCTGAAAACTTGGTCTTGGTGTATCCTGTACTTACTCTGGTCCTTTCAAAATGTACTTACTTGTTACCAGTTTATTACTAAGTGCACAGCTCAGGAATGACCAATAAAAGACCTACATAAGGCAAGATATTGGGGGTGAAGGAATCATTAAGTCACACCTCCTCTTGAGTTACCCTCCTATGTTTACCAAACCAAAGCTTTCGAATTCCCATAGTGAGGGGTTCTGTGGAGGATTTGCTGGTATTTAGGTGTGATGGGTTTTGCCCATGGGGGTTCTAGGGAGTCTGTTGTATACATATTGATGGATTATGTGGTAACAATAATAATGATAAGTACTGGTGAAGCTCTGCCTTCAGCTCTCTTCTCTCCCCTGAGGCTGGGGAGGGATGAACCTGAAACTTTCATCTTCATAGTCATTGTTCTTGGTCCGCTGATCGCCTCATCAGCATAATAACTCTGGTGCTGTAAAGGGCCTATCTGCCCTCCCTTGCTGTCACTTGGATTTATTTATGTTTAAGGAAAGTTTCAGGAATTCTCTGTCAGGAATCAGGAAGAAAAACAATTCTAATTCTTACTGTATCACAATACACACAGCCCCAAAGGTGCTGGCAACCTTTGATTATGCTACTTGGTATGATGTATTTTTCTGCATTTACTCCCAGCTCACAATGCTCTGCCCTCCTTCTGTGGCAGACAGAACTCCAGCTATGTAAAACCCATTTCCAGCACTGTTTCTAAGCAGTTTGGAAAGCATTGCCATCAGTTCTTTTCTGGTACCAGTGTGCTCTGGTTGCCCTTTGTGCAGCCAGCTATTCCTTAGTTCATGGCTTAGAGGACAAGGACTGTTTGCAGGGCTGAGGAAATGGCCCAGTAGGTATGTAGCCTGCTATGCAAGCCTGATGTGAGTTCCATCCCGAGAACACACAGAAAAAAGAGAGCCAGTTCCACAAAACTGTCTTCTGATCACCACATGTATTTTAGGCACACATGCCCACATGCATACATCATAAACACACACAATAATAATGGTAATTTAATTTTTAAAAAGACTGCTTTCCCTAGTAAGTACCCATGAAATGGCTGTTAAAGGTAGAGTTGACATAATGCAGTCATGTCCAGTAGTCATGCCAGCCACAGTATGGTGGCTAATGTGTGATTCTGAGGCCAGAGAAGGTGGCAGGTGTATACTTCTGGTGCCCAGCGCAGGGAAGTTTGTGGAGTGGGGAGACACAGAACCCAGTGAGTTCTTTGTTTCATGGCCAGGGTTAGGTAAAGCTACTTCCTGAGCATCCGCGCGCGCGTCTCGGGGTTGGAGAAGAAGGAACTCTGGGTTTAGAATTGGATTCTGCTGGAGGTAGCGGCGGTGGTACCTTACTAGTGACAATTGTGTAGCAACCATGTAGCCCTTCCGAGGAAGCAGACACCATTACCTCCTATATGTTAACTCATCTGATCATAGAGTAGCCTGCGGGATGCCTACTACTAATTGTTGCTGAAGGAAGAAACTGAGGCCACAGAGCTACTTGAGAGTTTCCTGGTTCTTTTATAGTTGAATAAGCTTTAAAACAAGATACTGAACCTTCCAGAGCCCCAGCTTCCTTCGTGAAGTAATCTGCTATGTCTAACCCCCCGGGCTTGTTGGTAGACCCACATGAAAGAACGTTGACATGTTTTTGAAAATAATATGGTACTATGAGTAGTTTCAGGATCAAAGAGAGCTTAGGCTGTTAACAGTCCCAACCAGCCAGGCTCAGCTACCCATCCCCAGTATGCTCATTAAAGAGACCGGTAATACTTAAACGCAAAGAAAGGAGGTTTACCCCACTTGGCCACTGGAAAGAGAAACAAACAAAGGATACACTGGCCATCTTAGGGCTACTGAAATGAGAGGACAGTAGGTAGGCATATTTAAGCAGTTCTGGACAAGGCATGGCCCCACCCATCGTGGACCCTTCCATGTCTCTTTTCTTGGGTCCATTCTTGTCTCTTCTCCACTTCTGTCTGACCTAGGAGGACAGGTAAATTGTCAGGGCTGTACGACAACTTCTATGGCTGGCACCAGGGCTCCTGCCTTTCTCTCTCTTTATTATAATATTCCTGGAGGAAATTTAAGTCTTTGAGAGCCATTGTCTCAGTAGTTTGATAGCACAAGTAGTCTTCCTTCCTTCCTTCCTTCCTTCCTTCCTTCCTTCCTTCCTCTCTCTCTCTTTCTTCTCTCTCTTTCTTCTCTCTCTTTCTTCTCTCTTTCTTTCTTTCTTTCTTCCTTTCTTTCTTTCTTTCTCTCTCTCTCTCTCTTTCTTTTTTTCTCTCTTTCTTTCTCTCTCTTTCTTTCTTTCTCTCTCTCTCTTTCTTTCTTTCTTTCTTTCTCTTTCTCTCTTTCTCTCTCTCTCTCTCTTTGTCTCTTTCTTTCTCTCTCTCTCTTTCTTTCTCTCTCTTTCTTTCTCTCTCTCTTTCTTTCTCTCTCTCTTTCTTTCTTTCTTTCTTTCTCTTTCTTTCTTTCTCTCTCTCTCTCTTTGTCTCTTTCTCTCTCTCTCTTTCTTTCTCTCTCTCTTTCTTCCTTTCTCTCTCTCTTTGTCTCTTTCTTTCTCTCTCTTTCTTTCTCTCTCTTTCTTTCTCTCTTTCTCTCTCTCTTTCTTTCTCTCTCTCTCTCTCTTTCTCTCTCTTTCTCTCTCTTTCTTTCTTTCTTTCTTTTCTTTCTTTCTTTCTTTCTTTCTTTCTTTCTTTCTTTCTTTCTTTCTTTCTTTCTTTCTTTCTTTCTTTCTTTCTTTCTTTCTTTCTTTCTTTCTTTCTTTCTTTCTTTCTTTCTTTCTTTCTTTCTTTCTTTCTTTCTGTACCTTCTCTCCTGCCAGACAGCCCAGTACCCTGAAGTCCTTTGGAGCCAGCATCTGCAAAGGGAAACTTACATAGATACCGACTTGTGCTCAGTGTCAGCTGCTCGTGGTGTGGGCTGTTCTGTACTTCACAGACGCTCTAGGCTGGCTAGTGGCAGAATCTTTGCTGGCACTGAAAAATCAGGATTTGAGCTGCCATTTAAAAATAATTGAGAAATGAATTTTTGTTGGAGTCAAAATATGTGAAATGTTATCTGAGGAAGGGTTTTTTCGTATTAAGCTAGCCTTTACCTCCTAGTTGGATAGTGGAAGGTTACATGAAGGCTTTGCTTTCGTAGCCCCTTGGGAACAATGAGGCCACTCAACCGGCAGCAGAAAGGCTGTCTCAGGAGAACCCTGTCAGGTCCCAGATCCCAGCTGTACACAGCTGGCTGCAGATTTTATGGGTTGTTGGGTGTGATAAAGTTTTTTTCTTGGGTGAAAAACTTGTAGGTTTAACAAGTCACTTTGTAAGATTTCATTGGTTTGGAGGTTGTACACAACAGAGCGGTCCACTGCTAGCCCTGGCACACAGCAGTGTCCACACTTGGCCATGGGGAGTGATCTGTGATAAGCCTGGCAATGGGGCAGGAGAACCAAGGGTGGGGTGACGGATGTGCCTGCATGAGCAGCCAAGGAAGGACACTGTGGTCCTCCAGACTTATCTGGACCTTTGTAGAACTTGCAAATAGTCCTCCCATGAGGTCTGAATAGTTGTCAGGGTTGACCATAATGTCTATGTGAATAATTATAGGTCACTGAGCAGAGCCAGTAGTCAGCTACATCCCTCAAGAATGCCTAATTGTAGGCCTCAACTATGAAAATAGACAAGAGCTTAGGTACATGTCATACCTTATTTCAAAGAGCAATGACATGAGGCAGCTATGACTTGGGTGGCTTTCAGTATGTTGGGAGCAGCTTGGCGAGCATGTGGACCAGTGCAGAAAAAGGGAGGAGTTCCATTCCTCAGGTTTCCCACAGAGAGGAATATTAGGGGAACACAAGCTTTGGCCATTGGCTGCAGTTCTTCAGCTCCTGAATATAGTTGCTGAAGGTTCAGAAGAGTTTATAAATCGTGTTAGAAAAATAATACATTTGTATGGACATTTATGAGGTATAGGGGTGTGTGGTGTGTGTGTGTGTGTGTGTGTGTGTGTGTGTGTGTGTGTTTGAGTCAGGATTCTTCAGCTCCTTCTATGTATGGAGTTATAAGGTGCTCTGCCTACCACACTTAGTTTATATGGTGCTGGGGATCAAAGCCTTGCCTTTGTGATAGGAGGCCTCCAAATCTAATATTTCTAAGTGAACTACTTCAATTGCTTTTGGGAGCCCATGATAACATGTGGCAGTTTTTAAAACATTGACAGTGAAGTCTGAAACTCAGAAAAGAGAATACTTACAGCCAGTGAGCTTTCCTTGGTGCTCAACGTTGTATATCTATTGAGCTGTGATGGGGAGTCTCTGAGTGAATGAACGAATGACTGAATGGAAGAACTTAGGAAGCAGATGGTCACTCTAAAACTGTAGCCAGCAAAGAAGCCTAAGTGCATAGACGTTTTCCGTGGAGGCTTTTAGGTTTTAACAGATGTCTAAGCAGCTCTGTAGCTAGAAGGTGAGTATCCAGTTACTGTACCCTAAGGTATGGAGATTGGTGATGGTATAATATGTCTCCTCTTTGGAATTTGCGGTATATTTGATGGTTATTGCATACTTTAACCTGACATGGTTTTCTCAAATTTGTGTGTGTGTGTGTGTGTGTGTGTGTGTGTGTGTGTGTGTGTGTGTGTGTGTGTGTTGTCATTTAGCTTGGAATGAATTGTCACCCATAAAAGAAAGATGCAGCTTTTTCCTTCAGGGAGAATTCTGATAAGGTTCCAAAATCTCTGAGGGCGGTTTTTAAACAGGAATTTCAGAAGGACATACTTTGAGAATATTTTAGAATAAACGTGCAGCACTGAGGACCACTTTATTGCTGTACGTTTAGTGTTTTACTTTTTTCTGCCAGACTCAAGCTCAGCAATTGCAGCCAGGCCGATGGCTCTAGTGCAAGCCGAGATTATTTCTTTGAAAATTTCTCTGTAAATTCTCTCTCCGCTGGGCCAGAAAGCAAACCGTCACCAACCTGACAGTGACACTTACACACTGTCTTTCTGTCTGTCAGAACTATGAGGAACTCAATTTCTGTTGCTTATTTTTTAAAAATTGGCTCCATAGCAGTTGGGTTGTCATTCACATGGCTTTTACAGTGATGGGGATATTTAAGTTCTTTAGGAGAAGCAGGATGGCTGCAGTGTCTTGTCACCCAGTGGGCAGTGTTTCGAGCCTGCTTTTTGTGCTGCCTCAGCTGAGGAGAAAGTCAGAGCTGGGTCTACATCTCCAGGACTTGTGGGAGGATGTCCTTATTTCTCTCAGTTTAAGTTTTCTTAGTTCACTGTGAGAAACAAAGAATTTTTAGTAGAAGGGGCATGTGGTACCGCCTGTGCCGGCCTGCAGCAGGGAGGGGACAGGCTAATTTGTATCTGCCTTCATTGTGTGTTCCCAGAAACACTGAGCGCTCAGTACGTGCTAATGCAGCAGGGATTCTCTTGAAACTTCCCCTTGCTCACCCTCCCTTTTCTTTCTAAGAAAGCCGTTCCTTAGAGTTTAGGGTCTGGCTACAGGAGTTTGAGGTCCTACTACATTTCATTTCCTCTGGAGAAGAGGGAAGAAGACACAGCTCCAGACAGTAATGGCCTTGCTCTGCACATCAGCTTCTCACCCATTGTTTCACTGTGCCTCCTCTGTGCTCCTCATGACTCCAGACAGACAGTGTCTTCTTCAGAGCAGCTTTGAGGAAACATGCACTTTCCCACCAACTTCTGTCACCTGGATTTCTGGGAGAGCAGAAGGCAGTCCGAGTCATAGATTTTAGTAAAAGTATGGGTTAAAAAATAATTGTGGCTGGGTAGTGGTGATGATGATGACTGATTGACGATTGATTGATTAATTGATTGATGGTTGAGCTAGAGAAATGACTGAGCTGTCAAAAGTTGCTTTTACAGAGGATCTGGAGTCCATTCTAGCACCGTTGTCGTGGTTTACAGCTCTCTGCAATGCCAAATCCAAGAAATTTAATGTCTTCTTTTATTATTTATTTTTGGTTTTTCAAGATAGGGTTTCTCTGTGTAGCTTTGGCTGTTTTGGAACTCACTCTGTAGATCAGGCTGGCCTCGAACTCATAGAGAGATCTACATGCCTCTGCCTCACAAGTACTGAGTTGTGCCACCACCACTGGGCCTCCAGTGCTTTCTTATGCATTGCCTGTTGATTCCAATGAACCACCTATCAAGACTCTGTCTTGCAAATGCCAGGATCTTCTCTTCCCTTCATCTATTTCCTAGGTGCAGAGAAAACAGAGAAAAGCAGAGACCAGAGACATGGGAGCCATATGTGTGTGGTGGTGCACAAACATACATGCAGGCAAAAAAACACCCATCTACACAAAATAAAAATCAAATTAACCTTAAAAAAAAAACTTATGGAGTTCTCATAAAAACAAAACAAAAAAAACAAAGAAAAATTCCAAAAAGCTTGCACAAACTCTTGCTCTGACTTCATTTGTTCATTTCTTTGATTTGTATTAATTGGTCCTTGTTATATGCTGCTTTATTCTAAATTCTAAGGCACATAATAGGCACCCTGCACCCTGACCCTTATCCTCCAAAGTTTGTAACAGGAATAAGGGACTAAAACAAAGTTATAGTGTGTGGGAATCTAGGGATATGAAGTTTTCCTCTCTTTAACTTCTGTGTCTTCCTATTGTCACCCTGTGGTGACCACAGAAGGTGTATGGGATCCCTTCTGCATATGAGGTCCTATCTGAATTCTCAAGGCAGTTACTACCCTTCCTCATCCCAGCCTCCTCTTCTCCAGGGTAAACATTCTTGGTTCCTTTAGTCATTTCCCCTGTGATGGGCCCCAGTCTCCTTCTCATCCTGGTCTCTATCTGTAGGATGCAGCCCAAACAAAGCCCGCCTCTCTGCCAGTGTGGAGCCCACAACACAATGAAATGTCCCAAACATCGATTTCCAGGGACGCTCCCATGTTTCCGCTTTTCTCTGCTTTCCCCACCCAGGGAGAGGATGGTGGAAAGAGAGGGTCCTAGGGTGCTTCAGACCTATAACGTCTTGGGAGTTGACCCATCTGGATTTAAAAAAAAAATTAAAGACAAAACCAAACCAAACCTGCTTTCTTTTATCTCCCGCTGTTGTCCTCTTGTCCTCACACCCCAGTTGGTGTCCAGACATATGCAACCCTTCTGTGCAGCAGTTACAATCAGTCTCTGTCTCTGTCTCTCTGTCTCTGTCTCTGTCTCTCTCTCTCTCTCTCTCTCTCTCTCTCACACACACACACACACACACACACACACACACACACACACACACGTATTTCATAATATTTTAGTCGACTCTTCTTTTTTTTTTTTTTTTTTTTTTTTGATTGAGATTCAGCCATCCCTAAATCCAGACTTGCTGCCTGGGCCTTGCTTTTCCCTTTCTGAGTAAATTGCTTTTCATTCCTAGGGAAACAAGCATGGAAAATTAAATTCCAGTATAACTGTATTCTTGTCACATTCTCTACTCCAGTCTCCTTTACCCCTAAACCCAAAATGACGCATTGAATCCTGTGACATCATGGCAGCTGGCTATTCTATCAACAACTGTGATGTCAGCAAGGGAGGATTTGATTTTAGGGAAGAATAGAAAGGAGTGTGCAGCTGCATCCCAATGAAAGAGCATTTTTATGCTAATCTTTACCCAAAAAGCCTGATTGGCCTTTCAGTGCCCGGCTGCCCTCTTTGGTTCCCATTCCACTCTGTCTCTGTGGATTAATGGGTTGGCTTATGAGCATTGCAGTGCCCACATCTGAGTGTGTAGAAGTCTCCTGCTGCTTGGTTGGCTTCTGGGCTGTGTTTGGGTTTTATTTATGAGACATGTGCTGAATAGAGCTGTTCAGGGATGGGGTTGAGAAGGCAGCCTGGGAGCCTGGGATGAGCCTGAGGCAGATGTGCATGGTCTCTGGGTGCAACCAGTTTTCTTGAGGCTGTAGGGCTGGCTGTTCCATTCTTGGAACACGCTGCCTCTAGACGTGAGTGTTGCTGCCTGCTGCTTCTGAGGCAGGTTGAGGCTTGCCCAGGAACTCCTTCATGGTTCCTTAACACAGACTTAGAAACACTTGCCACAGAGAATCCCACACTTCCTTAGTTTGTGGGTCTTAGTGTTTGAGTAACTTTTTATATAGTACCCACAGGCCCAAAGAACTAGCTAGGTTCCACTTATGAAGCATTTAGGTTTAAACAATTTTATTTTGCTATATATTCATTCTAACAAAGTGAGTAGCTGTCTAGAAAATAAAACTACATTCCTAAGTAACCAGTTACTTACAGTGGGATCTGCTGGATGCTGGATTCAACATTGCCACCCATGTTTCCTGTTCCATGCTGCTCTCCACGTGGTGCTTGCTTTTTATCATAGCAACTGTTGAAAACCAGCTTCGCAAAGACATGACATCATTGAAAAGAATGTAGTGCAGTTGGATGTTCAGACTTGTGTGGTGTCTAACAGATGTTCAGGGATTCTTTCCCAAATTTATAATATGTGGCAGTACTGCTCTACTTTGCCAAGTTGTTTTGGGTACCTCAGCATGCAGTTTGAGAATGAAGGACATGTAGCTACTGAGTAGCATCTGCATTCAGAACTCGGGCAGATAGGAGGGGGCAGATAGGAGGACAGACTCCTTTTATCTTTTTTCTCAGCTCTAAAAGGACTGTGTTGTAAGAAAAAGGCCTGCTTTGACCAGAATCTGTGTTTGTGGCGGTTTGGCACCTAGTTGAGGAAAAGTGATGAGTACCTGTCCATTGATTTTTGTGTTGACTGAGAGCCTTCTAAACTAGATAGGTGAAAGGAAAGCACTGTTATAACACCAAGAATCCAAGGGCAAGGCATTAGATCTGTTGCCAATATCTCAGTAGAGCTTGCCTGCAGGGATACACATGAGGTGGTGGAGGGTGGTTTCCTGCCACAAGACAGACAGACAATAGAGGCCTAATGTGGCTCACTACCAAGTACAGAGCCTCCTTTACCTTTCTAGACCCTAGTCCTGCAATTTACAATGAAGCTCAAGGAAATTACTGTCTTTGAACCCTACCTAGTTATTTTGTCTATAAAATAGAAAAAACAATGATAGCTACCTCTTACAGAGTTACAGAGATTAAATGAATAAAATACATGCATAGAACTAGCAGACTATGGCCACACTGATGCACTTTCTTCTTATGCCGTCAGGGTTTGGGGAACAAAAGGTATTCACCCAAACCTAAGCTAAAGTTGAGCTTTAATATCTACATAGAACCTGCAGTTTGAAATATCTTCTTTATTACCACCTAAAATTTTTTTGGTGATACTGAGGATTAAATCCAGGGCCTAATATATAAGGGAAATGTTCTACAACTGAACTACATCATAGAGCTAGGCATGGTAGCTCACACCCTTAATCCCAGCACCTGCAAGGCAGAGGCAAGAGGATCTCTGCGTTGGAAGCCAGCCTGGTGTAAAGAGTGAGTTCCAGGATAGCCAAGGCTAGATAGCTACCCTGTCTACAAACACACAGAAGAATAACAGCAACAAAGAGACTTATTCATCACTAGACCTATTCTGTGCCAGGATCTCACTCTGTCATCAAGGCTGTTCTGAGGGGGAAAAAGAAGAAAAAAAAAAGGTGTTTCAGCCTTCCAGATTCTGAGGTTACAGATGTATGCCACCATACTTGGCCCTTTATTATTTCTTGATAATGCTGCTTTGTAAATAATGTTCCAGAGTCACTGAGCTCCATGTTTTGTTTGCTATGTGAAAACATTTTACTGAAATATGATATAGAAATGACATTATATGTATCCAGGTCCAACAGAGTTTTACAAATGAACCCATGCAACCAGAACTGTAGTCTGGAAACAATATATTACCCTTTTCTACTTCTCCTACAGCATTTCCCAAAGTTTTTCCAACCTGTACTTCCTTTTGGTAAGTGTGAAGTTCTGCCACACGTGCAGGGTCTTCTGCACGTTGAGAGTTACAGTGCTGCATGGAGGACTGACCGATCAGTAGTGTTCAAAACCCTAGACATTAGAAAGGACGCGCAGCAGAAGTCCGGTGCACTTCTAGTTGGGAAGTCTTTGTAAAGAGCAAGTGTGCTTGAGCTCTTGAGTAATTCCTCTCCTGCAAGCAGAGTGTGAAGTGGTCAGAAAGCTTGGGTCTTGATAGGTCTGATTGGGGTTGGGGATTTAGCTCAGTGGTAGAGCGCTTGCCTAGCAAGCGCAAGGCCCTGGGTTCGGTTCCCAGCTCCGGAAAAAAAAAAAAAAGAAAAAAAGAAAAAAAGAAAAAAAGAAAAAAAAAGGTTGATAGGTCTGATTGGTGCAGATAGGTAAATATAATTTGTTAGAAAGCTGAAATAGGTGTCCTGCCCTAAGAGATGGACATTTGTAATGGAACCCAAAGCTTATTCAAGTGCAGTCACACTGAAGCGATAGTACCCAGCAGTTCCTTTAAAAACATTTGCTAAGAACTGTTCTAGACACTGAAGGAAGGAGTGGTAAACAAAGATAAAAAATAAATCAAAGCCTAGGGTATGGGATTTCATATCCCTAAAAATGAGTGTGTCGGGTGATGATAAATGCTGTAGAGGAAAATAGAAAAGACAAAGCAGAGTGCTGATGGGGTAGCAGATTAGGGAAAGGCTTTGATTCTGTGTAGCATCATCAGGGACACTTCACTGAGAAGATGGCATCTAACGAAAGATTTGAAGGAGCGGGGAGAACAGGCTTGTTGGAGAATGATATAGTTAACAAAGCTGTGATGATCTTACCATAGGAATGTACTGGGCATGCTTGAGGACATAATAAGGACACAGTGTGACTGCAGGGAGAAGATAGGGGGTAAAGGGTGACTGAAATGAGGTCTCAGGCATAACAGGGATTCTGATGCTTTCCAAGGCAGAGGAGGCCTCTTATCACCATCAGTCATCCTAAGCTCAGCTAGCCGGGAGAGCATGGGAAGGGTGAGTATGAGGTCAGGACCTGGGGTCAGGAAAGGATTCAGGAAGAAACTGACATCTGGCCTGGCTATTTAAGAAAGAATGTGGGCAGAGGACATGGCAGAAAGAAAGACTCGGCTCAGTGAAAGCTTGGAGGCGGCAGCGTTCCCGGCGTAGACCAAGAGGGGAGTTTCTGTAGTTAATGTGGCCGCTCTAGGAAGACACTGGCTTACATTAGGACTATGGCCACTGCATCACTCTTGATTGCCCAAGCCACGGGAGGCAGTGCTTAGGCCCTCAGAGCAGAGCTTGCAGTACAAGCCTCCATTCTGTTTTCTTTTCCAAAGTGGTGACAAGCCACTACACAATGTGGGCTCAGTTGTCTTGCCAGTGCTGGGCGAAGCTGCCGGGCGAGAGGCGTGAGTGTCCAGACTGGCAGCAGCAGCTGTATGAAGGGGTTTGAAACCATCTTGGCACCAAACAGATTTCTTTTGGCCTAGAATTGCCTCATGATTACTCAGCCCAGTTCAGGCTTTTAACTTCAGCTTAAAATCTACAGAATCTTCGAAAAAGAGTGATCTTGCAGGGAGGGGGCTTAAAAATTAGTGGAGATTGAAAATTTAAATGTAAAGAGCTTCCTCTGAGCAGGAGGCTGGAAAAGTGGTGTAGGAGTGGAAAAGAGAGTTCTTTTCTCTCTCATTCAACAAGGACAACAAAATACCCTTTCCTTGCAATCTGTAAAAACCCCTGGCAATCCTTTAATCTTCTAGCCAACAAACCCTGGGCCTTTTCTATCTTGATGGGCTTTCTGCACTTTGGAAGAGGTGCAAGGTGCAGGTGTGTGGATAGTAAAGGAGGAAAGGGTCTTTCAGTTTGGAAGGGGTTGTTTCAGTTTTGAGAAATCCTTCCTGGTGCCCTTTCTTGAATGTTTTGTGCTTTCCCAATTATTCTGGATACCGACGTACTCCCTTTTCTCTTGTTCATTTCTAGGCCTAGCACAGCCAAAGACCAGCCTAATGTTGACATTGCCTAAGTATAGATTGGCAGAAGGAGGCATGGCTGAAGATTCAGGCTGCAAGAAGTCAAGATGGGCCAGATGGGTTTTTCAAGTCCCAGGATCCTCTTATCTTTCTCAGAACCTGGCAGAGTTCACCGGGACAGAGACAGGAAGGGACGTGCTAGGTATCTTTCTAGGAGCAGGAGAGCTGCATAGCGAACTCCAGAGAGCTCTTCCTTGCTTCCTAAATGGCTGATTGTATGGGGAACCAGAAGACTGTTGAAGTGCTGAGGATGAGGGGGAAGCCATAGAGCAAAGGCTCCTTCTGGTTTGGCTGCCTGTTAAGCCTCTTCGAAAAGGAAGTCAGTATTTGGTCGGTTTGGTTTGGTCTGGTTTTTCAAGACAAGGTTTCTCTGTGTGGCCCTGGCTGTGCTGGAACCCTCTCTGTAGACCAGGCAGGCCTCTGACTCAGAGATCAGCCTGCCTCTGCCCTTATTAAAATGCTCAGCAGGAATCCCATTGTTAATTGCTGGGAGTCTTAGGAAAACTGTGAAAGGCTTAGGCCCTCGAGGGAGCCACAGGACTGTTTATCTCTTCCCACAGGGCCCGTGGGTTAGGACATGGTTGATAAGTGGTACAGAGGGTAGAAAAGTTGTTTTGTGGGCATGATGAGTAGGCAGCTGGGCTCTGGGATCAGATCCTAGTTTCGTTGTCTGGTGCCTGACCTGTGTGATGATTGCGGTGTCTTGGCTGTAACCAAGTTCTCATACCACATGTGAAAGCTCAGGTTCCTTTGCCGTCTTTTCTGTCCCTTTCGAGTGCTTCTTAAGCTATAACCTTCATACAAACTGATAGTGTGACATTAGAGAAGTGGCAGTATCAGTAAAACTTCTTTCATTGTTTAGAAGCTTTCTTTGTTACATGTCTTTTTAAATTTTTATTTGTATATGTATATACATAAATATATTCACAGACCATATGAAGCTCAAGAAGAAGGGAGAGCAAAATACTCATGGGAAGAAATACAGGGAAAGAGTAGAACGTGAACTGAAGAAAAGGTCATCCAGAGACTGCCCCACATGGTGATCCATTGCATATGCAGCCACCAAACCCAGTCACTATCGCTGATGCCAAGAAGGGCTTGCTGACAGGAGCCAGATATGGGTGTCCCGAGAGGCTCTGCCAGAGTCCTACTAATACAGATGAGGATGCTTGCAGCCAACCATTGGACTGAACAAGGAGACACCAATGGAGGAGTTAGAGAAAAGACTGAAGGAGCTGAAGGGGTTTGCAACACCATAGGAAGAACAACAATACCAACCAACTAGACCCCACCTGAGCTCCCAGGGACTAAACCACCTACCAGTGAGTGCACATGGAGGGACCCATGACTCCAGCCACGTATGTGGCCGAAGATGGCATTCTCTAGCATCAGTGGAAGGAGAAACTCTTGGTCCTGTGAAGACTCATTTCCCCAATGTAGGGGAATGCCAGGGAGTTGAGGTGGGAGTGGGTAGGTTAGAGTGGGAGCATCCTCATAGAGGCAGTGGGGAGGGGAGTATGGTAGAGGTGGGAAGGAGGATAACATTTGGGATGTGGATACATGAAATATCCAAGAAAAGTAAAATTTAAAAGGAAGAAAAAGAAAGACATATAAGACTAGCCTAAAATTCGTATTAGGAATATAAATCCTGGTTCCATTCTAGCAGATTCCCGTTTAGGTGGTGGAGATGGAACTGAGGACCCTGCTAGTTTATTTAATAAGCCCCTTATCAATCTTAAAGAAAGTGACCAGTAAAAACAGACGTCTAGTTATTTGGGATTCACTTATTTTGGCAGTATAAAGCTATATTAATCCTACCTCATAGAGTGGTAAGAAGTGACTTAAAGATCACTAGAGGCTCCTGGCTTAGAGCTGGGGCCCAGCATAGGTCACATCGGCCCCATTCCTAACTTCCACTTTCTAGCTGTATGACTTGGGTGTCTTGTTCCCTGCTCTGTGTCTTGTTATCCTTTATAAAGTGTAAATAATGATAAAAGTAGTAGTGCCTGCTTCATAGGGATGTCCAGAGGATTAAAAGGTCTCATATGGGTAACCCAATCACAGAAAAACACACATGGTATGCATCCATTGATAAGTGGCTATTAGCCCAAATGCTTGAATTACCCTAGATGCCTAGAACAAATGAAACTCAAGACGGATGATCAAAAAGTGAATGCTTCACTCCTTCTTTAAAAGGGGAACAAGAATACCCTTGGCAGGGAATAGAGAGGCAAAGATTAAAACAGACACAGAAGGAACACCCATTCAGAGCCTGCCCCACATGTGGCCCATACATATTCAGCCACCCAATTAGACAAGATGGATGAAGCAAAGAAGTGCAGACCGACAGGAGCCGGATGTAGATCGCTCCTGAGAGACACAGTCAGAATACAGCAAATACAGAGGCGAGTGCCAGCAGCAAACCACTGAACTGAGAACAGGACCCCCGTTGAAGGAATCAGAGAAAGAACTGGAAGAGCTTGAAGGGGCTCGAGACCCCATATGTACAACAATGCCAAGCAACCAGAGCTTCCAGGGACTAAATAAGAAATACTCAAGTTAAATTAAAAAAAAAAAAAAGGTCTCATATGTGAAGCGCTTACAGCTCTAGCTGTTATAATTGCAGAAGAAATCTATGTGTGCAGCATGTGTCCTAGGAAACACGTCTCAGTTTTTGTTTCTTTAGGTTTGTTTCCTGCGCATAACAAATTAAGGCTTATGAGGTTTAGTTAGGGTTTCTGTTGCCGTGAAGAAACACGATGACCAAAAGCAACTTAGAGAGGAAAAGACTTATTTTGCTTATACTTGTATATCACAGTTTAATCAGGCTGTCAGGGGAGGAACTCAAACAGGGCAAGAACGTGTAGACAGGAGCTGCTGAGAGACCATAGTGGAGCACTGCTTGCTCCTACGTCCTGTTCTATGGCTTCTTCATCAGTCTGCTTTCTTACAGCACCCACAACCACCAGCCTAGAGATGGCACTGCCCATTGTAGGCTGTACCCTCCCACATCAATCACCGATCAAGAAAATGCATCTGCTTTACCCACAGGCCAAGCTGGTGGGAACATTTCCTCAGTTGAAGTTCCCTCTTCCAAAATGACCCAAGCAATAAAACTTGCCAGCATAAAGAGAGGCCTTTCTCGTGTCAAATTTTTACCAACTTTTCTCCCTTGACAACTCTGCCAAGGCAGGAACATCTTACCGTATTGTAGGTGTTTGCACAGTGCCTGGCAGAGGTGAACTGAATGGCAATCCTAGGGAATGTGGAAAGTGACTCAGGCTCAGGAACTGGGGAAGCATGATCTGGAAGGAAAGCCTTTTGTTAAACACCTGTGTGTCTTTAAAAAAAAAAAAAAAGGGCTGGAGAGATGGCTCAGTGGTTAAGAGCACCTGACTACTCTTCCAGAGGTCCTGAGTTCAATTCCCAGCAACCACATGGTGGCTCACAACCATCTGTAAAGAGATCCGATGCCCTCTTCTGGTGTATCTGAAGACAGCTACAGTGTACTTATATATAATAAATGAATAAATCTTTAAAAAAAAAAAACACCTGTGTGTCTGGGAAAAGTGCATACTGTAATCATTGCTGTTGTGTTGAGAAAGCCAATCTTGGACTCAAAGGTGCACGTTCACACAACCAGTAGCTGTACAGTTTTCTGACTGTGTCAGGTGTATTCCCACTGTTTCTCATGTGCCCAGGACATCTCTGCAGTGCTTCACTGTGTCGTTTATCTGACTTAAAACTCTTTGCATAGTTGTCTGGTTTATTGGAGCTAATTTTTTTTTGAAAAACTGGCGATTGGTGGTGGATGCTAATTGAAGAATTTCATTTTCCAAATATGTTGTTTCTGCCTGGGCTTTGCCATTTATGGATGAACCTTGAAACACCAAACCAGCTTCTCATGTGTTTGCTTCTGTTGGGCATTTTCACTAACTACATTTTTCTTCTTAACCCTACTAGCTGAGGTATCCAGCTAACAGTGTAAAGGAGGGCCAACAAGATGGCTCAGTGGGTTAAGGTGCTTGCTGCCAAATGCTGTTTGACTTCTTTGATTCGGAAGACCCACATGGCAGAAGGAGAGAACAGTCTTTACAAGTTGTCCTCTACCCTCTACATGTACTCATGGCACATGTGTCCCACCACAACACACATAGTACAGAAAATGTATCCTTCAAAAAAAAAGAAAGCTTGAACCTTCTTCTCTCTTTGTTACAGGATTTTGTTTTCTTTTTTATTTCACCCAAATTTCAGGGTTAGTTTCATTTTTCCTCCTCAATAGTTGTCTCTCTGTTCATGTTCCAATGACAGAATAGCATTCCAGAGTAGTGGAGCCATCTATCCCAACATTAGAGATTCATAAGGGAAAGAAACATGTCTTGTCATATTTTTAAATATAATTCAGTGTCTAGTCTTTCCACACACATCTGCCCCTTCCATGAAGGCCTACCCCAGAAGAAGTAGGACATGTTGAGAATTACGCTGATGGGCGTTGATGGTCACTGTGATCATTGTAGCCATGGGCATTCAAAAGCAGACTTGTGGCAAGTTGATTCCTTCACTGCAGAGCTTCCTGAGGACCCTGGCCTGACAGAGCTTCTGAGGCTGCCTCTTCTCTCTTTCCGGTTTGCACAGAGCAGTATGCAAGCTCTTAACAGGGCCCTGGGTTGCCAGTAGAGAGTATCTCAACCAGAGCCAATGTGCAGAGGTACAGCCTGCTTCTCGTTGTATCATCATCTCTAGTGTTACCTTAGGCATTCACAAGGTTCACTTCCTTCAACAGTAATTTCCTCAGTGTTTTTAAACTCTTTTTTATTGCATTGATTAGTTGTTTGTGGGTGTAGATCTATGCTCGCATGTGCCGTGGATTATATATGGTCAGAGAATAATCTTTTGGAGCTAGTTCCTTCCACCATATGGGTCCCAGGGTTAGAACTCAGTTCATTAGGCTCGGTGGTAAGCATCCTTACCTGATGAGCCATCTTGCCAGCAAAGCCCCTGAGGTATTACTTTGGAGGAGTCTTTCATTGTGGAGTCACTTCTCTCTTTCCACTATGTATGTCCCTGGCTGTCCTGACACTCACTCTGTAGACCAGGCTGTACCTACACGATTCTTATCTTTGCTGCCCACTGGATGTGAGCTCATGAGGACAAACTCTTTGCTGGATTTGCTTAGGGCAGAGTTGCTCAGCAAATATTTTCTGAATGAACGAATGGTTTATTGCTTAGAACAAAGCTAACTTTTTTTTAAGAAAAAGAGATATTTCTATATTACCCATGAATAATGAATGAATTAGGACAAGAGGTAGGAAAATGTGGCAAAAATTATGAATGCGATGAGAATGATGGGAAACTTCATAAATGAGAGTCGGATGGAGATGGAGGTTGAGTCCCCCTCCCTCTTTTAATGGAAATAATTTTCCATGAGGCAACAAACTATCTGCTAGCTTACATCCTCTTCTATACCAGAGGCCAGAGGTGGGAAAGTAGATTTTGCCACTTGCCACAGAAACCGTTCTGGTCACGGCAAACCTGTCTGGGAAATATTTGAAGTGCTTCTGGCTGTCTGTGGGAAAACGTGGTTTACAGGTGTCTTCTTTTCAGGGCTCTGGGCTTGCAGAGAGCCGAAATGACCATGACTGCCAACAAGAACTCCAGTATCACTCATGGAGCCGGAGGCACTAAGGCCCCTCGGGAGACGCTGAGCAGGTAGGTAGAGGCATACTTCTGGGAATGGCGTCAAGAGCTGGTAAATGGTCTGGGACCCAGGTAGGATCTCTGCCAAAGTATAAATAATCGCCATGACTGTTGATCATCCCATTTGCTTGTTTGGGCCCAGTTTGTGCTGACACATACATAAAAATTCCCTATTCAGGATGGTAGCTAGAAGCATTAAAACAAGTTCTGCCTTGTCCTGGGAAGCCCTGGCATTCCAGGAACAGGACAGTAATGAGCAGCTTAGAGAAGATGGGGACATCTTGGAGACATACTGTTGTGAGGAAATTGGGACATTGGGGTAGAGGTGAGGAGGGTAGACAGTTACATTCATTAGCATAAGCTCCAAGGAGAAGTCTAGGTTCTCTAACAACTTAGGCCTGGCCGTGAAGAAAACAACGTGGATGAATCTTAGCCAGTGTCTGCGATTACCCACGCTTCTGTTCTTTTAATCTTCTGCAAAGGTAAGAATATAAGACTATAGAAAAATGAAAGAATCTGGAATCTCTACAGAACTGCGTTCAAATTTAATCTCTGAAAATTTTTTGTTTGTTTTGGTTTTGTTTTTGTTTTTTTGAGACAGGGTTTCTCTGTGTAGCCCTGGCTGTAATGGAACTAATCTGTAGACCAGACTGACATTGAATTCACATGGGTCCGCCTGGCTTTACCTCCTAGATGCTGGGATTAAAGGTGTGCCACCAGCGCCTGGCAAGCTCTAAATTCTTTAACCAGAGAGAGATCTCAGGACATTTCCTGGTGTTCTCTAAAGCCTGCTGCCTCCGCTGCAAAGTCGCAGTGATAATGGTACCCAAGTGTCGAGGGTTGCCGTGAGGGTGAAATGGGACATGGCAGCTCTTAGCACAGGGGCTGCGGTGAAGCTTCCAGAACTGGCATGTAGATATGTAGCCCTCTCCAGCACTTCTCCTGACTTGTCCAAGGCTGCATGCTGTTGCCCTGGAAGTACTTTCAGACTTTTAATAAAGCCATAGGTGTTTTCACAGCCTTTTCTGTGGTGTGACAGATTTGTCTGGTAGGCTCTGAGTCACTAGGTATGAGAATGCTAAGGTATGCTTGGAGTAGGACTAGCCCTTTCCTAATGTCTGGGCTGAGCCCAGTGGGGTGTGGTACCTCAGGTTTGGACTGAGATGGTGGTAGATGTTTAGTTCACTCAGAGCTGGTGTCCAGATGTGGCTAGTTGGATAAGACCCAAGATGTAGCATGACTGGTTTGAATGAGACAGGTGTTTCCCCATATTGTACAGACAAGACTTGGTCCTGGTTCAGTCTAATGGACTGTGTCAATCACACAGGACCTGGTAAGCTGTGTCTTCTTAAGCTTTGAATTTAACCAAAAGTTGAGTCTTACTTATAGCAAGACCAGTAAGAACTCGAGAACTCTGAACTCTTCTAGAACATTAGGTGACTGAGATATTCTGCCTCTGGGAACCACTTTGCTGGGCCCAAACCACACAGATGGCAAGTCTTACTTCTCTGTGTGTGCACATGTTTGTAGTCCTGATATACAGCCCAAACCCTCCCTTCTCACTCAAAACGCACGTGGTTTGCATGTGCAGTCCTCCTGGTGCTAGGATTACTAGCTTGCATCACTACACACAAACCTACTTTTAAAACCTACTGACTATAGGAATGGAATAAACACCTATAACTTTAATGCTATTCCTACATGTATCTGTGCCACGTGCATGCCTGGCACACACAAAACCAGAAGAGGACATTAGATTCCCTGGAACTAGAGTTATTGACAGTTGTGAACTCATAGGTACAAGGAACTAAATCCCAGTCCTCTGCAAGATCATCCAGTGCTCTAACCACATCCCGTATCCCCAGACTCCTGTGTATATGTGTCTTTGTATTAGGTGTACACGTGATGTGGGTGCCTATGGAGGCCAGAAGAGGACATTAAACCCCACAGAACTAGAGTTACAGGAGGCTATGAGCTTGCAGATGTGGGTGCAGAGAACCAAACTCTGATCATCTGGAAGAACAAGTGCTCTTAACCACTGAGCTAGCTCTCTGACTTTTTCTTTCTAACTCCTACTATGTTAGGGTTCCAGAGGTACAGGATGTGTAGTATTTATATTAAGTTGCAAAGCCAAACCAGGATTGCTGACACATTCTCCAGTTTCTATTTGGAATACACGCCTACACGTTTCTAAATGTTCTCAGGAATTGCTTTTTCCTTCAATGTCTCAGCACGATTGTTATCCAAACATGAGAGCAGTGTTTGTAAATAGCTGAGCTTGAGATGTACCTTTAAAGAAGCATCTCTCTGGCCTCCCTACTGTGGCTTCACTTCCTTCCTTTCACATTTCCGCTCCCCTCCCTCCCTCCCCGCCCTCCCTTCCTTCCTTTCTCCCTCCATTTCTGGGAACCTGAACCTCAGAGGCCACTCCTGGGCTATAGGTATTACTCGGACACTGTGATCTGGTGGTTTCTGTGATTGGCTTCACCTTAGCCACTACCACTGAGTATTTGGACTGAATGAAAAGGAGGTCACTGGTTCACTTAGGAAATCACTGTCAGTGAACTCAACATCTCTTGGGTGCCAGGATCTAGGATGAACACTAGGAAGCAATGAAGGGATGATCCACTCTCACACAAGGTGTTTACAAGGTGTGATGATCTCAACATTTGCATATAGTAAAGTAGTCTGACTTTTCAATAATTGTTGGTAGTGCGTTGGGGCCCTTCTATTGTTGCCAGCTCAAGAGTCCAAGGAAGGGAGCATGTTGGTGTAGGCAGAATTTGATTGCAGGGTGCAGGGGTACATGCCTTTCAAAGCTGAGTGTTGATACCCTGGCTGTTTTGGGAAACATGAATGCAGTAGAACCTAATAGTACTAAGAAGCATCTGGATGGGGGCTGGAGAGGTGGCTCAGCGGTTAAGAACACCCGACTACTCTTCCAGAGGTCCTGAGCTCAATTCCCAGCAACCACATGGTGACTCACAACCATCTGTAACGGGATCCGATACCCTCTTCTGGTGTGCCTGAAGACAGCTACAGTGTATTCATATATAATAAGTAAATAAATAAATAAGAAACATTTGGATGGGGGTGAGGGATGGGAGGCTATCTTTTGGAAATAGAAAACTAGAAGGGCTGGGCATGTGGGACCTCAATGCTACTGTTCAAATCTGTTTTTCATTGCTTAATCTTTGGTTTGCTTGAGGCTGGACCTGATGCTCCCCCAGCCATTCTGAGGTAAAGATCCTAGATCCTATTACCAAAGTTTTAATTAGGTCTTTTGCAAATTTATTCCCTTTTGACACCTTTGAAGCCCAGACTTGATTTAGCAGGAGCATATAGGAGGAAGAAACTTAAGCTTTGCCCTTTGCTGTGTCCTGGCTTACTGGAATAGATTTCCTTTTCTCTACACGAGTGAGGCCAGGGAACACACTGCCTCACATCATCTGACAGGTTGTGTACACTCTGTCTCTACAGTGTGATGTCCAACCCAGCAGGAGCAGGTAGAGGTTCTCGAAGCTCCTTTGAATTGCAGAGGTTGTACTGTGTTGGTGCTGGTGTCCTGGGGTGGGATCAGAAGCAGCTTGGTAACTTGCAAATAGGTGACACTTCTAACTAAAGGATTCTAGTTTAGAGGTCGTTTGGTTGCTCTCAGAATTCACTTGTGCAGTAGGACCTGTGTTTTTCTACTAGAAAGTCTAGTACTTGGGTCATAGCAATGTAGAAATTAAGTCTGGTGTTTGGTAGCCTTCATTCTGGTTGTGGGTTATAAGAAACCTGGGTATCTGTAAGAAATGTCAATGTCTTGAAGACAAGGACTTTGACTTCCATCTGGGTTCCCAGAACCTAGGACATTTCCTGGTTTACAGAAGGCGCTGCCTATTTGTAAGTCACCCCATTAGGTAAGGTAGCCTCCTTTATGGGGCATAGTCTGCTGGTAAGGTCTTGATGGTTCTTCTCAACTTTGCTCACTCTTCCCATCCACTCTGTAGATTTTTAGAAAGTCAGAACTGAAAAGGGGGCTTGGAGTCATTGAGGCCCCTACTTGACTTATGTACTGGAAAACTGAGGCACAGAGATGAAGTGTCTGCAACATTGGGCTGGAGAGATGGCTCAGTAGTTAAGAGGACCTGAGTTCAGTTTCTAACATCACTGTGATTCACAGTCATCTGTAATTCCGGTTCTAGGTGCTCTGACACCTCTTCTGATCTCCGTGGTCACCAAGCATTCATGCATACGGTGCACATGCATACAGGCAAAACACTCATACACATTCAACAAACAAACAAACAATTGAGGATAATAGGGTAAAAGTGTTGCAAAGACTTCCACATAGAGGGACCTGCAGCCTCAGCCACTCCGCTACTTGAGATGCTTTCCCAAATCTGAGATAGTCTATTTATTTATTGGTTGTTGTATAACAAATGACCACAAACTTAGTGTCTTGAAACAGTAGGTCATTATTTTGTTCATAAATTGTAAATTGCATAGGGCTCATCCCATAAAGTTTATCCCTATTGCAGCTTCAGTTAGGTTAGCCTAAAGGTTAGAGATGATGAAGCAAGCAGTTGGAGTGATCTGAAATGACAGTCAGTGGGACCTCAGCTAGGAATAAGCCCCATCACTTAATGTCTTGGCATGGTTACCGAGAGTAAGAATGCTAAAAGAGCAAGACAGGGATATGTGATATTTTATGTGTTTAGCCTAAGAAGCCACTGGGTCTTATACTTTTGTTTTAGTATGTTTGTTTGCTTGATACCCCACCCCCCAACCCCCATAGTCTGGAGGATAGAACACAGGGCCAGGTTTGAATAAGAATGATAGGCTTTTGTATTCAAATGTTTAATTATCTGGGAGTGGCACTAGTTGAGGAGGCTGAGGAGGTGTGGCTTTATTCCCTTTCTCAGCTACTTCTCAGCACTGTGTCTGCCTGTGTGCCACCATGCTGATAATTGATGGAACCGCTGAAACTGTAAGCAAGACACAGTCAAATGCTTTCCTTTTTGTAAGAGTTGCTGAGGTCACTCCTGTTGTGATTCCTTGATTAGATCTTGTCCCGTTGCCTGGACATCTTATTTCTACCTCATCCCCTTGGCCTTTTGATTCTGCCCTCTGAGTTGTTGTTTTTTTTTTTGTTTTTTTTTTTTTTTTTTTTTTTTTTTTTTTTTTTTTTTTGAGCTGGGGACCGAACCCAGGGCCTTGTGCTTGCTAGGCAAGCGCTCTACCACTGAGCTAAAGCCAACCCGAGTTATTTATTTATTTTTTTTAAACTGGTTTTTTGAGACAGGGTTTCTCTGTATAGCCCTGGCTGTCCTGGAACTCGCTCTGTAGACCAAGCCATCCTGGAACTCACAGAGATCTGCCTGCCTTGTGTACTACCAGACCTTAGTTACCTGTGTTTTGATTTGTTTTGTTTTGTTTTGTTTTGTTTTTGAATAAAAGGTAACTCATTGTGTGCTCAGCACTAAATGAACCACTTTATCACTTCCTCCAAGGCTCAAGGAACATAGTGTAGGAGCAGGTGGAAGATATGTAAGAGCTGGAGGACCAGAAGAAGCACGGGAAATGCTGGCTTCTAGATGGGCGTGGCTATTGCACTCAGGAGCTCACAGCATCTGTGGTTCCCTGCATAGACCTAGGCAAGATTGAACCATTAACACCTGCCATGGATGGGGAGGAGCTCAGGGTCCCCACTTCCCTAGGTAGTGGGTGGCTGCTGGGGTAGGGAAGTTATTTTTTCTTCTGCAGTGTAAATAATCCCATACCCATGCTTATGCAGGCAGCCCTAATTAATCTCAGTGGGTTTTTTTTTTTTTTTTTTTTTTTTTTTATGAAAGTAGGAGGGTAACTTGTAAGGAAGAAGGGATTCAAAGGGGTGGAGTATGATGAGAGAAGGCAGTGGGCAGGGGAATATGACAAAATGCAAACAATTTACATATACTTTTATATGAAAAAGTAGTTCATTCTGGTCAGCTAGGTGCCTCTGAGAGTAAAGGAACTTGCCACCAAGCTCAGACCTGAACGACCTGAGTTTAATCATCCCTGAGACTCACATGGTGGAAGGAGAGAAATAACTCCTGCAAGCATACATGAGAACACACACACACACACACACACACACACACACACACACACACACACACACACACACACAATAAAGTAAAAAAGTATCTCATTCTTACAGATGATTTTCTCAGCTGATTTATAATATTTCAGAGTCCAAAGTTTTCTTTTCATTTCTTAGTGTCCTCTGCTCTTTTCTGTCCAAACTGATGAACAACCTTCTGCCTTCCTTCCAAGACCAAGCCGGGCACAGATATGGCTTGGATGTGTTTTGTGGAAGTAAAAAGGACAGTTTGTTCATAGACCCACAGCAGCCTTTGCTTAGATTGACCTTGAGAGTCTCCACAACCTGCTTGTAGCTTCACTGGAAGGCTGAGGCTTTTAGGACCCTTAAGGTTCCTAGTCCTCTGAGAGGGGATTGACTGGGGAGCAGGAAAGGCAAGTTCTGTTACCCGCTCTTAGAGTGGGTTGTCAACAGAATTTTTTGAGCTTTTAGGCTAAGGAACAAAATACTCATCTTGCTGATAGGCCCCAGGCTGCGTTCCTCCTGTTTTTTCTTCCCCTGTGTTCACAGGACAGGGTAGCACACTGAGAGTGCCGTTCCCAGAGTTGATGCCGTCACTGAGTTGTGGGAGTTAGCAGCCCACCTCAGTTGAGCAGCCCTAGAGTGGCTAATGACCAACTAACTCCAAGGCAGTTTTTTCTGAAGCACGCTAAACACCAATGGAGTAGTAGCTCCTCCCCCAAAGAAGGCTCACTTTCTTGTGTTCACAACACATCCTGATGCCTCTCAGGGTATGTGGGCACCTAGGACTTCCTCCCAAATGCTTCCTTCCAACTTGACCTTTTCCTTTCTTACAGTATTCCCCCTGGCTATCCCTCAAGTCCCCCACTCCCAAGTCTACCTGCAACTTCAAGGAAGTGAGTTTAGAAGTGCACTAACAGCCTTCCCAAAAAAGTTCTGGGTGTACTTAGTAAATATGTAGGCCATTTTTTGACACAAATGCTTCCTGCCATTAAGAGAATCAGGTTTGCATGTCTGTAATCTCAGCACTTGTAAAATGGAGGCAGGAGGATCAGGAATTGAAGGTCAACCTCAACTGTATAGGGAGTTCAAGGTCAGCCAGGGATACAAGAGACCCCGTCCTCAGGAAAGAGAAGGAAAAAAAGAAAGAAGAGAAGGGAGGAAAGAGGGCCCACACTAGGAGTGGGTTATATGACAGCATAGGGAATAGTTTGCATTTTAAGGCACTTCTGTCTGCATGGGTGGAAGCATACACACATTGCTTTCTCTTTAAATTTGTTCTATTTCCATACCTCAGTTCATACACTTAAAAAAAATTACTTACTTGTCTTAAATATTTATCTCCATGCATGTGTGTTTATATTCTTACATTCTTTTAAATTTCCTGTGTACATTCCCCCACCCCCTTTGCTTTTATCTGTTTTTCTAACTCCCTGTCTCCTGAAAATGTTTATTTTGGCAAGTCATATGCCATGGTGTTGGCATCTGTGTCCGTGTCAAGCAATAGAACTGGCTGCTGCTGACAAGCTGTGGCACATACGGTACCCAGTTCCACAGTGGCTGCCTCCCACAGGCCAGGCTCTGGGACTGAGAACAGAGTAGGCTGTCAAAGAGCACCATCTTGGGAGTGGATTAGCTGCTTTGTGTTTGCTTTTGTCTTATACTTCTCGTATAAGGGTGTTCGGGAATTATTCATAGTGTTCACTTTTATAATTTGATACCGTCTTAGTCATATAAGTAGTGCCTGGAGATAATTAGAGAAAGTGTTTTATAAAGAACTCAGGATTTAGAGAAGATAGCTGACCTGCCAGTAAGCAAAACAAGGAAGTTGGCAGAACCAGATTCAGGTATCTAGGCGGTTGGTCTGGTCTACAGTTGTTGCTGTGTGGGGGAGGGCTTTGGGCTGACAACCTTACAAGTACACTAGATGTTTTGTGTGTCTTTCTGTGTTGAACACGGACATTTATAGACAAAGGCTAGGGCAGGCATAAAGGAAACTAAGGTTTTTCACTGCTTATCTTTTCATTCATTAATTCATTCATTCACTCACTCAATATAAAAAAAAATTACATTTAGGTACAGGGGATAGCAAGATCTAATAGGATAGTGTCATAACTTTCAAGTAAGTCCATTTGTGACTAGTTAGGGAGATATGTTGGGAAACAGTCTGATATAGGCATGTCCAGCCTGCAGCTTATAATCCACATTCATCCCAGGATACTTATGAATGTGGCCTAGTATATTTGTAAATGACAGCATCGTGTTGTAATGTCAAGGTTGGACACCCTTGTAAGTATTATACCATAATAGATATTTTTCTAGCCAAGTGGAGGGATTAAAAATTGGCCACCTGGGTGAAGCATGTAGGGTTAAGGAAATCTAGGAGCTTGGAGTGCCTTTGGATGGATGCAGGATTGGTATGGAAGGAAATACAGTGTGAGGTGAGGAAAGCAAACTAAGTAGAAACCATGGGGACCTTGTCAGCCTTGCTTTTAGTCTGCAGATAGTAGGGGATTTCAGCAAGGTGAGAAGATGGACTAGAACAGGGTCAAGACTGAGGCAAAGGGAAATCAAGAGAATATTTCCAGTCCTGGTGCAAAATAAAAGAAAGATCTTAACAAAGGAAGTAGCAGCAGCAGTGGGGATTGGGGTGGGGCTGTGAGAGGTGTTAGGGAGCAGAATTGATGAGATGTAGTCATGGAGTAGGTATGTATGTTGGGGAGCAAGATGGATCCAGATGTGTGGAGGAGGGGGAAACAGACCTTTTGTCCTTTATCTATAATGATAAAACCAAAGATAAGGAAGCATAAAACAGCATAGGAATGGCCTAGATTGATGGCCAAGGAAGGCCAACTCTTTTTGGTGGCACATACAGAAAGAGAGAGAAGTGTGTGGACATTGTCTTTTTGATCTCTGTTGATTCTTAATGCCTACTTATAGTACTTGGAGCATACCTGCTATACAGTATACCACATGAGTAAAGGGCCAAGCTGTGCCTCAAGCTTGAGGTTTGTACAAATACACATGGAGGGCACTAGGGAAGCTCTTAGCTAACCTTCTCTGAATCTGAACCAAGCGGGGCACTGGTTACAGCGTGCCTGAAGAATGAAAGCACCAGAGTGGGAGACCAGAAACCAAAGAAGGGTTTGCTTAGAGCGTTGGCTTTGTGAGCACCTCTGGATCCAGGTCCTGTCATCATCTTAGCCATCATTTTCTCTCACCTGACAGGCAAGGAAATGTCTTACTTTCTCTCTCACTGTGTTTAAGGATAAAAGATAACTAAATGAAACAGAAGACCAAGGCTGAGTGTTATCCCATGTCAGTGATGCTATCTGATGTGCAAACTCCTTTCACAAAGATCCAAGCATCCAGACATCTGTCCACAGTGTTGTATCTTTCTTTAAGCCTTCTGTGAGAAATGACCAATTCTTCTGCGCCTGTCCCTACCCTGGGAGCAGAAACCTGCAGAGGCACTTCTCCCATCTCCAGCTAAGAATCACCGAAACAGAGTCCTCTGTGGAGCCCAATGACTTATCTTTGTAGGGACCTGGATTAATCCCCCCCCCCTTCTTTTTAGGTGCAGCAAACTTTCTTGATGGTATTCAAGAGAGTAGGGAGGGCTCCCTAGGCCCCTCCTCTTATTATGGGGGTCTGGGATGGAATTGTGAGGGAGATGCTCAGTATTGGGGGCTGAGTTGGGATGGGGACTCCTCAGCAACTGAGGGCCTCTCTCTTTCTCTCAGTATCCTTGCTGGACTGGGGTGGGTGGTCCAGGGTTTCTTGCTCCTTGGAGGCCATGTAGGCCATGAGGTCCACCACCCTGTTGCTGTAGCTGTATTCATTGTCATACCAGGAAATGAGCTTTACAAAGTTGTCATCGAGAGCTATGCCAGCCCCAGCATCAAAGGTGGAAGAGTGGGAGTTGCTGTTGAAGTTACAGGAGACAACCTGGTTCTCAGTGTAGCCCAGGATGCCCTTTAGAGGGCCCTCGGATGCCTGCTTCACCACCGTCTTGCTGTCATCATACTTGGTAGGTTTCTCCAGGCGGCATGTCAGATCCACAATGGATACATTGGGGGTAGGAACATGAAAGGCCATGCCAGTGAGTTTCCCATTCAGTTCTGGGATGACCTCGCCCACAGACTTGGCAGCACCAGTGGATGCAGGGATGATGTTCTGGGCTGCCCCACAGCCATCACACCACAGCTTTCCAGAGAGGCCATTCACAGTCTTCTGAGTGGCAGTGATGGCATGGACTGTGGTCATGTGCCCTTCCACGATGCCAAAGTTGTCATGGATGATCTTGGCTAGGGGGGCTAAGCAGTTGGTGGTACAGGATGATTGCTGACAGTCTTGAGCGAGTTGCCATATTTCTCATGGGGGTGTCGGCCGAAGGGGCAGAGATGATGATCCTTTTGGCCCCAGCCTTCAAATGGGCCCTGGCCTTCTCCATCATGGTGAAGATGCCAGTAGACTCCATGACATACTTAGCACCAGCATAACCATTTGATATTAGCAGGATCTCGCTCCTGCAGATGGTGATAGGCTTCCTGTTGATGACAAGCTTTCTATTCTCAGCCTTGACGTGCTGTTGAGTTTGCCATGGGTAGAGTCATACTGGAACATGTAGACCATGTAGTTGAGGTCAATGAAGGGGTGGTTGATGGCAACAATCTCTATTTGCCAGATGCAGAAAAGGCAGCCCTGGTAACCAGGCGCCCAATACGGCCAAATCCATTTACACCGACCTTCACCATCTTGTCTGTGGGACGAGGCTGGCATAGCACAGGAAGATGCGGCTGTCTCTGGAACAGGGAGGAGCAAAGAGCCTAATCCCATTTTTAAATCTGTGGCTTTATAAAACAAGAGAGACTAGGGACCCCTGACCATTGTACGTAAGCTGGGGTCTCCTTAAGCTCATTGCTCTGCTAGTGCCTACTACAGAGAATTGAGGCTTCTGTTCCCACTTCTCATTGAGCAGGCTTTTTGATCATGAGCTTGGCTATACACTGCAGTTCTCTCGTCTGTGCCTATGTGCAGTACCATGTGCCTATGTACATGTGCAGTGCCTGTGTGCAGTGGCTCCTGTTTGACTTGCCCTTTTTAAAACAACTGAACCCATGTGAGGTTTCCTGTTGATCAGGTCAGTCAGAGGCTGTGACCCAACAGGGAATTGTCAGCCAATCCTTGAGTCACCAGAGCTCCCGTTTTGTATGTGAGCAAGTGGTGACAGCCACTGGCACAGGAGCAGCTGGCCGCCGTCCTGGAGATGGCATGATATTTTGGAGGCTGTGATGCCAGACAGCCCAGTTTCTAATCAGTCAAACCTTCCGTGGGTTCACTGTTAGCAAAATCCTACAACCTTTGAACTAATATTGTTCAAAAGGAACTCGTAAGGTTGACAAGTGATTATCATAGTAGACACCAGAAAAATGTGCTGAAGAGGAGGCTTGCTCATAGCTCTCCTCAGTAAGCTCACTTACCTTTCCCTTCGCCTCTCATTCTTGTCAACACTCATCCAGGGCTTTATAGATGCTGACCGCATGGCTTAGACAGGATCTCTAGCAGAGAAATCCTCTGAGTCTTATAAATGTTGTGTTGTAGACTGGGCTGTGTCCAGTGCCGTGGAGGACTCTGGTGGAGCTATGTTTGGTGGATGAGGCTACTGTTTACTGGTTGCTGTTTTTTATTTCTTCTCCAGTACAAAGTTTTAAAATAAACATATAATTTGATTATAGAGTTTGAACAGATACATGCTTTCTATTACCATTTCTTTCTACCCTAAACCTATGTTTTCACTTTCAGAGTCCCTCTTCTAGTTTCATGACCCCCATAGTATATATAATATATGTGAATGTATGTGTAATCTTGGATCTGTATATGAAGCGAACATGGGTCCATATCTAGGTCACTTTGCTTAACAGAAAAATTTCAAACAACAAAATATTAAGCCACGTGTGGTGGGACAACGCCTTTGATCCTAACACCTGGGAGGCAGAGGCAGGTGGATCTCTGTGAGGTTGAAGCCATTCTGGTCTTTAGAGTGAGTTTCACAACAGCAGGGCTCTGTTACACAGAGAAACCCCATCTCAAAAAACAAGCAAAACAACAGCAAACTTCTAATTCCATTTGATTTCCTGCAGATGCCATGATTTCATTTTTTTTATGGCTGAGTAAAACCCCATTAGAGAGAGAGAGAGAGAGAGAGAGAGAGAAAGAGAGAGAGTGTTTTACATTGCTGTAGTCTGTTCCTCGTTGGTGAATATCTAAGTTATTTCTACTTTTTAGTTATAAACAGTGCAGCAACAAGTGTGGATGTACAAGTATCTCTGTGCTAGGACTTAGAGTCCTTTGGTA
This sequence comes from Rattus norvegicus, assembly GCF_021556685.1. Taxonomy (NCBI): domain Eukaryota; kingdom Metazoa; phylum Chordata; class Mammalia; order Rodentia; family Muridae; genus Rattus; species Rattus norvegicus. Next base: position 176,519,025 of record NC_141534.1, on the reverse strand, counting down.
CTCTCTTTAGAGAAAAACTTGGTGTAGTGTAAATTCACATTGTGGCTTCACTACTTAACATCTAAGGGACCTTGGGTGCGAGATGTAATTTCTCTAAGTCTTTTTATTTGCATAATGGAGGATAATAATATATAATAATGACCTAATAGAATTTTAATGAAAGTAAATTGAGTTCATGTGTTTGCTGAGATCTGTGTATGGATTTCAAGTGGAAAGGACTCTTTCTTGAGGAGCCTGACTAACCTTTGTAAAGCCATTGGGAATCATAATTCTGGTCAGGATAGTGGGATCTTGTATCAGTAACACAGTCTTAGGGGCAATAACCAAGGGTTAAAGACCAAAAGTTTTGGCATATATATTTGGCATACTTTAGAAAGTAATGTGTTGGGCTTGTTTTGCTGCAGTTTATGGAAGTTGTTCATTAGCATCTCTTCTCAGCTGCTCATTCGCTGATGTATTGATAATTGAGGACCATTTTTAATGTAAAAAGCACTGTCTGCTTTCTTCTAAGAGAGCCGGTTGGCCATGTAGCAGCACATCGCTGTTCTTACTGCTCTCTAGTTGACAGATGCAGATTCTTGGATTTCTCTGGTCTATTGAGGAATAGGCTTCTGCTCTGCACATTACTCAGGCTCCTGAGGATGAGCTAGACAGAAAGACTCATGGAGGTTGCTAAAGAGCTATTCTCTACTTGAGGACAGCCTTAAAGATGTATATTAAATGAGGAATTTTTTTCTTTGTTTTGGACATACAAACCCAGGCTGGCCTCAGACTCCCTGTGTAGCCAGTGATGACCTTGAACTCACAGTCCTCCTGCCTCCCTTTCTCGAGTGATGGGATTGGTGTGGAAGGGAGCACTTAGAGTATTTTTGAGACTTCTATAGAAGCACACCATCAGAATGAAACATCCCTCTGGTTTTTAGACCATTCACTGTTTTCTTTTTCCTCCTTTTTGCTCTTAGGTCTCAGTCAGTTTCTCCGCCTCCAGTTTTATACCCACCAAGAAGTCCCATCTACCCACTCAGTGATAGTGAAACCTCAGCCTGCAGGTATCCCAGCCACTCTAAATCCCAGGTGCTTCTCAAGGACCGGCACTCCCGAAATCCTTCACCTCTAGGTCAAGACCCCTCCCCAGACACTTCACCACCCATCTGTACCCTCAAGGCTACCAGCTTCAGCTACTTGGACAGAACCCCTTCATTACGCAGAAGAGAGGACCAGAGGGAGAGCGTTCAAGGTGCAGTCCAGGATGTAGAGGGTGTGGCTGCTTGCCTTCCCCTTGCCCAGAGCACCCCATTCCTAGGGTCTGGCCCACGGAGTGTCTTGCTGAGTTGCACTGGTACCCGAGCCCACAACCTGGGTATCCGAGAGAAGATTTCAGCATGGGAAGGTCGCCGAGAGGCTTCACCCAGGATGAATCTGTGTGGAGAGAAGCGGGAGGGCCCTGGGAGCGAGAGATCGGTCAGTGAGGGCTGCCCTAGCGTGGGCTGCCCCAGTGTGGTGCCATCCCCTTGCAGCTCAGAAAAGACCTTTGATTTCAAAGGCCTCCGGAGGATGAGCAGGACCTTATCTGAGTGTTCCTACCCTGAGACAGAGGAGGAGTCAGAGGCACTTCCTGTACGGGACTCTTTATACCGGCTGGAGAAGCGTCCAAGCCGGACTGAGCCCAGTGCCTTGCTCAGGGGCCATGGCATCAGGAAAGAGAGCTCAGCAGTGCTGAGCCGGATCCAGAAAATTGAACAAGCCCTAAAGGAGCAGCCTGGCTGTGGTCTCCCCCAGCTCCCTAGCAGCTGCTACAGTGTAGACCATGGGAGGAGGAAGACTGGAACCTTGGGCACCTCGGAGGAGCCAGCAGGAACTGCAAGTGTAAGCTCCAGCAGCAGGGCAGGAGGAGCCACCGGAGTTGCCAGGGAGGCAGGCCCACCCCTGGACAGGGAAGGCAGTGGTTCCATGAAGTCAGAGACTCCTGGAAATAGCTCTAGTCCCCAGCTGCTGCCTTCAAAGAGCTCCCCTGATCCCGCTGTGAACCCTGTTCCCAAACCCAAGCGTACCTTTGAGTACGAGGCTGACAAGAATCCCAAGCCGAAGCCAAGCAATGGTCTACCTCCTTCACCCACACCTGCTGCTCCACCTCCCTTACCTTCCACCCCAGCCCCACCAGTCACCCGGAGGCCAAAGAAGGATATTCGTGGTCACCGGAAGTCACAGAACAGGTAAGGCATGCCCTCCCGTGTCAGGAAGTGGGACCTAATGGCATTGTTTTTAAATGGAAGAAGCAAGAGCAGATTGTGCTTAGGTCATAAGAGTATGTATGCTACAAGCTCTGAAGCACTGAATAATTAATTGTTAGTTTGGCAGTTTGGGCAGAAAAATGGTTCTCCTGCTCCCCTGACCCCTTCTACTTCTTCATTTTGTACCTGACCTGGAACCTGCTATAGACTAGGCTGGCCTTGAACTCCTGCCTTGGCTTCAGTGCTGGGTTTAAAGCTGTGTACCATCACCTGTCCTGTTCTTCAGCTCTTGAAAGGAAGAAAGAATGAAAGCCATGCTCACCAGTGCTGGGTACTGAAGATGTTCGTTAGCTTTGTTAGTGTAGAGCCAGCTATGCTAACAAGTCCCTAGTCCTTCACCAGAGGTCAAAACTAGCTTCAGTTTGGGTCTTTTAGAGAAAACACCCTCACAATCAAAGGAAGTGCCAGCACTAAATGCAGCTCCTTAAGTGAAATGTTATCAGAGGGTTGCACTCTATCATTAATATAGGGGTGTTCTCTTGAGGGCCCCCAGCCTGTAAGGATGGCCTGGTTCTATTTCAAAGAGTGGTTCTTGGGTCTTGAAAGAGAAAGTTATAGAGAAATATTTCACCAGTTTCTTGGCTAAATCCAAGACCAACCTTTTCTGGGAGCTTCCATTGGTTCATGTTCAGTTTTGACACTTGGATCCTCACTAGGGACAGCTCCTAGGTGTGACTTAGAAGCTGGAGTTGGTCAGAGTTGAAAGGTACCTGTTAACCTGATTCTGTGGCAGGCTGGAAGCAAGTGTTTTTGGAATTTTTACCTTTATCCTATATATCCCAAGATTGGATAGGCACTCACTTGCTTCCCTGCCTGTACACCATCTTCACACTTTATCCAGCACTCCCATCTGAAGTACAGACCTTCCATTTGTGCATAGTCATATACTCTGGCCTATCTGGCCTATCCCTGGAGTGCTTACTGACTCCTTAATTTGTTTACCAGCCTGCCAGTGTTACTTGCTGTGTCCATTTCTGCTAACATCTGTCAAAAGCCTGCTGTGTGCCTAGCCTTGTGCTGGTCTTAGAGACACGGAGGCAAGTAAGACATGGTTCTTCCTTCATACATAGATAAATCATAGATACCATGATACGCACCATGATCCCTGCCAGTGCAGAATCCTCTGTAGAGACTTGGAGGAGAAGCATGTAAATTCATTTTCGAAGTAAGGGGAGGCCACTCCTGGAGGTAATAACTGGGCCAGATTTTAGAAGAACAAAAAGCAGTTTGTCTAGGTAGGAAGAGGGAGTAGGACAGAGGTGATGGACTTGAAGGGGTTACCGGTATTCCCATACACCACTTTTACACACACATGCACTATGTGGTGGAGTCTTTTTAAGAATTTAGCAGACTTCCGCCTGTGTGTTTGGAGAAAAAGAGGAACAGTTCAGAAAGTGTAAGCTGGTGTGCTTGCTTATCTGAACCTAGAGGGTGTTCCTCTGAAGGAGTATAGATGGTAAGTTTAGCTGAGTTTCATCAGGTGTGCTTCTTACAGACTTATTTTAAAGAAATGAAAGCCAGATATTTATTGTGCTCAACCAAGGGGTTGGGGATGTTTTTTTCTTTTTGTTTGTTTGTTTGTTTTGAGGAAGAGAGACTAGGGTTCAGTCAGTTACATGCTTTCCATACAAGGGTGAAGATTGGAGTTCATGTCCCCAGCACTCATGTAAATGCTGGGCATGGTACATGGCAACCCCAGCTCGTGCATTTAGACAGGCAGATCCCTGGTGCTCGTTGGCGAGCCAGCTGAGTTGAAAGGATGAGCTGCAGAGACTGTGTCTCAAGGAAATAAGGCACACAAGAGGGGCCCACACCTTTCATTAATCCCAACACTTGGAAGGCAGGCGGATCTACATAGTGAGTTTCAGGCCAGTCAAGGCTATACAGAGTGAGACGTTGTCTCAAAACAAAACAAAACAAAACAAAACAGAACAAATCTCAAAAAATAAAGTGGAGAACAGTCAAGGAAGTTAACTATGTCTGACTTCTACACCTACACGAACCTGTACGTACATGTACACACATGTCCTGGAAATAGACACTATTTATCTCGATGAGAGGTGGTATGTTAGCCTTCATCATGGCACTTGCCTAAAATGTCAAGTCTGTTCTTACCCCAATGAAGACGATCTCGTTTATATAGTATTTGACTATTTAGTTGGGGTATCTTGGCCACAACAGAAGTTTTTGAGACATCGGGGATAAAGTACTTGGCCATGGATATTTGTACATATCAGGAAGGGATACCTAAAGACAGAATTCTAAGGAATCCTGGCATTTAAAAGGCCAGTTAGTGGGGCATAGTGGCACATGCCTTCAGTCCTAGCACCCAGAAAGTTATAGGCAGGCAATCTGTGTGGGTTTGAGGCCATCGTGGTCTATATAGAGAGTTTTAGGCCACCTAGCCTACATAGGGAAACCATGTCTGGAAATAATAAATATAAGAGGGGTTGGGGATTTAGCTCAGTGGTAGAGCGCTTGCCTAGCAAGCGCAAGGCCCTGGGTTCGGTCCTCAGCTCTGGAAAAAAAAAAAAATAAGAGCAGCCTTTAAAAAAATAATCCTTCATTAGAGCATAAAAAATAATTGCCCGGATTATATGAAAACTAATGCTGATTTATCATGGGAGTACAAGAGAGTGGCAGGATAAGAAGTATTGTGTTACGCTGAATGCTATAGAGGGCCAGGTGAGCTGAAGAGGGTGGTGTAGTCAGTCCTTGTCTTGCAACCCAGGGTTCTGAAGATAAGTGTTCAATAAACAAGAAAGAGAAGATTTCACTGGAAGAGAGACACTTGTGGATAAGAAGGTTCAGTCATGCTGCTCTTCTTTCCCCAAGGGACATGAAGGGGACATTCAGAGAACCCATGTGGTAGAGAGACAACCAACAAGTTGTTCTCTGACCTGCATATGCATGCCTAAAATAAGTAAGCATAATTAATAAAAGTCAAGATGTGTCAGATGGGGGCTGTGGATTTAGCTCAGTGGTAGAGCGCTTACCTAGGAAGCGCAAGGCCCTGGGTTCGGTCCCAAGCTCCGAAAAAAAAAAGAACCAAAAAAAAAAAAAAAAAAAAAAAAAAAAAAGATGTGTCAGATGCCATATCATATTCACCTGCTCACCTCATTGGCTTTCACTGGGAGGGACGTGCCTTGGAGACAGAGATGATTCAGCCAGCATCCCAACTCAGATGAGGGAGAGGCAGAAATGCTGTGGTCTCAAGACATCTTAGGATCCAAGAAGCTGCAGTTGCAGTACTGCAGTGTAGGTTTTCTGGGGATAGGAAGGAATAGAGAACTAGCTTGACCGAAGGACTAGCTTGTTTAGAGGACAGCCCTTCTTGGGTCAGCAAACCATCCCATACCATTTTACCTAACAGCCCTGGAAGTGACCTTCCAGGGGCAAACCCACTCAGAGCCCTTGCTAGGAGACTGATCGAACTGTTCCTTTGGGACTTGTAGACTCTTCTCAAGAAACGATGCTTTCTAGGTCTGAGAAGCCAGAATTGTGTTAGAAGGTTAGGCTCTGAAAGAGACAGCTTTGGAAAATCCTGCCTGTCACTTCAGTCTCCTTATTTGTAAATGGCACAAAAACTGCCAGCACTGTTGTGAAGGCCAGTGAGAGACACAAGAACAGGTATATTTGACATGGCATCTGACCATGTTTTTGTTTTTAATTAATTATATTTTTATTTTAGGTATGCATGTAGAGGACAGAGTACAACTTAAAAGAGTTGGTTCTCAGCCAAGTATAGCGCCCACACCTTGATCCCACCACTCCAGAGGCAGAAACAGGCAGATCTCTGAGTTTGAGGCCAACCTGGTCTTCAGAGAGAAAGTTCCAGGACAGATAGGACTACATAGAGAGAAACCCTGTCTCAATAAAAAAGAAAAGAGAAAAGGGGGATGGGGGGGGAAGAGAATGGAGAGGGAGAGGAGAGGGAGAGGAGAGGAGGGGAGAGGAGAGGGAGAAGAGAGGGATAGAAGAGGAGGGGAGAAGGAGAAGGAAAGGGAAAGGAGAGGAGAGGGAAAAGGAGAGGGGGGAGGGAGAGGAGAGGAAGGGAGAGGAGAGGAGAGGAGAGGAGAAGAGAGAGGAGAGGAGAGGAGAGGTTTGGCTCTCTGTGTACCACATGAGTCCTAAGGATTGAACTCAGGCTATCAGGCTTGGTGGCAAGTGCCTTTTCCTGCCAAGTTATCATCTCACTAGCCCCGAGGGGGTGTTTTTGAATTTGGGAGTTATTACTTCCCTTCAGACCATCTGTCACTCACTCGGAGTAGGGTAACAGGTTCAAGGAGCAGGGCCTCTGCTCTTTACCATTACTACTCCCAGCAACACAGAATGATCTGGTCCAGCCAAATGACTCTTGCTCTTGTCCACAGAAAATCCTTTGAGTTTGAGGATGCATCCAGTCTCCAGTCCCTGTACCCCTCTTCTCCTACTGAGAATGGTACTGAGAGTCAACCCAAGTTTGGATCCAAAAGCACTTTAGAAGAGAATGCATATGAAGATATTGTGGGTAAGCAATGGTGGAGGTGATGGGGGTGGGCCTTCCCTCGGGGCTATAGAACAAGTACTGGAAGAAATGTTCATGGCTCATCTCATACGGAACACCATGGTTCCACCTTAGGTAATTCCTGAGTGAAGGGACAAACGACACAATTCCTTTCTTGTGTTCTTGGAAGACTTGAGAGCCTAACAATACTCTTCCTTAGCTGTGTCATTAGGCAAGTCACTTAACTGTTGCAGGGTTCTGTTTTTCTGTAAATCCACAGCAATGTGAGAATACGAACATTAGCACTAGTAGTAATAACAATTAAGATTGTTGTTGGGGGACTGAAGAGATGCCTCATGGTTAGAACACTGGAGACACTTCCAGAGGACTCAAGTTCCATTCCCAGCAAGCATATAGCAGCCACAACTGTCTATATCTTAAGTCCCAAGGGATCTTATGCTTTCTTCTGGCCTCAAGGAGCACTGAACACACATGGTACACATATATGCATTCAGACAAGCACTTATACACATAAAATACAAATAAAATCTCAGAAAAACTGTTGTTCGGATTAGGTGAGCTGAGGATACGACACTGGCAGACGTGGCATCTAATATAAGCCTGCTTCCTGTTTCAAAGACATCTGTAATTTCCCAGTGTCCTCTCATGGCTGAAGAGGTGAGGGAGCTCAGTAGAACTCCATTTATGGGGCAACTAATTCTCTATGAGAACTCTGCCTTCTTGACCTAATTCCCTTCCAGAGACCCAATCAGGGCTTTCTGATAATAAGTTTGAGGAGACACAGATATTCAGATGTATAGCCAGTTTCATAGATTCTAGAAAAAGATGGGATTTTTTTTTTTTTTTTTTTTTTTTTTTTTTTTTTTTTGTGAAGAGGCCTTGGTAGAGGCTTCAAACACTGAGTCTGTGTCTCCACATTTTGGAGATACTGGGTTTTTTTCAAGGACTTCTAGTAAACCTGCTCAATCTTTGCCCTACAAAAACAATTTCTGGTCAGAAAACAGATTGCCTCTGGGTGGGCCGTAGATGCTATCTTTACCTTCCAGGGCTGTATTCTATACAAACACCTGAAGAGTACAGTTTGGCAGCATTCATTCTCCTACCCTGCAGAAGTACTGTTACCATTCTGCCTTGCAAGGAAGTAAGCATGATATTAGCGGGACTGATTTCAAGGACCTACAAAGGAGTAGAGTACACAGTCCTGTGTTTGGTTTATTTTGGGTATTTTTATCTGTTTTGAGATAAATCTTTTGCTATGCAGCCCAGGTTAGCCTAGAACTCTAAATTATTCTGCCTCGCCTTTCAAGTACCAGGATTACAGGTCTGTGCTACCATCTGACTACTTTCGATACTCGTTTTAGTTTTATCCTTATCTTCTTCAGGGGACCTTTGATTCTGTGCAAAATGTGTCTCTGAATAGATCAACAAAGCAGGGAGATGCACTGTGCCATCCTCATTTTAGGGTCATCTTGTTCATCTCCAGCCTTGAATTAGGAGAACACGGTCTTAATTAACATGAGCAAGAGTAGTGGCCACAGTAGAGAGAACCTTTCAGATTCTTAGGCTAAGAGAATCTTATGAAGAAGGGGTCATCTGCTTTCCCATGTGCATGCTTAGTGCTTGTGGAAGTCTGAAGAGGGCATTAGATTCCCTGCTGGGAACTGAACTCTTGTTCTCTGAAAAAGCAGCAAGAGCTCTTAACCACTGAGCTATTTCACTAACCTGTGATTTCTCTACCAGTCACTGAGCTAGTGCTTTTTGCCACATTTAGACCCATAGACATACTGCTGTCTAGGTATGGGGCATATAGCGTGTCTCCATGCAAATGTGCACTGTAGCAGTGAGACTGTAGGAACAAGGGCCTCTGACAACAGGACACTGGGGATAGATGCCTTTCTCTAACTGCTTGTGAAATGACAGCTCTGTATTCAGAGGAGCTGTGGGGATCAGAGCCAAAGATCCAGAATCAAGGTGAGCAGTTAAGAAAGATGCTTCAGTATACACTCTGCTTTGTACAACTTTCATCTCCAGCTAATCTTCCAGAGACACACCCACCCTGCTCTGTGTGCTCTCACACAGATACAGTGTTGCAGAGTAGAAGAAAATTTCTAATGAGTAAGAAGACAGCTCTGCTGCTTCATCTTTCCCATCCTTCAGCCTCCTATTACAGAGTCTTTTCCAGTTGGCAGATAATGTAATGTTCTCATTACTGCTCAGGGCTCTTGGGACTATCTACCGTGACTGCTATATGTTGGCAGGAAGCTGTAGTTTTTCTACAATCCCTGTAGCACAGCTGGCAGGAAGGACTGATCATTACTGTGTTCTTACAAGGCTTAGGAGGCCATTCTGTGCTGCCCAAATATTCCAGGGGTAGATGTATTTTTATAGCAACTAAACTATCAGGAGACAAGACCCCCCCCCCCACTCCCACCCCATCACACACACACACACACACACACACACACACACACACACACACACACACACACACACACGCCAGTTCATGAGTCAAGACTCTGGAAGGGAATTTTTTAGAGGCACTATCCTGGGTACAGAGCTATTTCCTGGGCCTTCTTAGGAAAGGGGAGGATATCTGCTTCTCATTTGTTAAGGAGACTCTTTTCTACTTTGGAAAGTATATGAAGAGACAAGAAATGTGGAAGCAGCTTGGTTGCTTCTTGGATGGATGAGGTGAAACTAGGGGGAAGCACTGTACATGGTAAAGTTGGGGTTAGGCATCTTCCTAATCACTCACCCAACTTTTGGATTCCTGGGTCCTTGGGAAGAAAAATGGGGGAGGATATAAGGAAGAGGGTAAGACAGTGACCAAGCACTGATTTGGGTGCTTGTGGTTTGCAAGTTGGGGTAGAAGTAGCTTTGAGAGTTTGTTAGGACAATACATCTCCCACAGCAGTTCAGTCTGAATCTTATGACCTAACCAGAGAAGCTAGAAGAAAAAGTATAAGGGAGGAGAGCCCTGTTAGATTCTGGTTGGTTTTCCCTCCACTTTCTTCTTTCTTCAAAGAGATTCATAAATGTGAACTCTTAGAGCCTTCCAGGGCTCTCTTGTTGTTCAACTTTGAAGGTCATTTTCATTTTCTTGTCTAGGATTGATCAGTGGCTCTGACTTCTAGTTCTCACCTAGCCTCTCTCTGCCTTGGGGTATTAAGACTGTTTCTGGTTCCAACTGGATTTTCCAGCTTTGTGGTACTTCAGGTCAACTGTGATAAAATAAGCTTTGTTCTGGGCCTGTGACGATGGATCTTGTAAGGGAAGCAGAGAGTTCCTATGCTAAGTCTCCATCATGGGTGCATTCCTTTGGGCTGGTGTTCCTGGACTGTTAGAGGTTGTAGCCCATTGTTCCAGAGGCGAATAGGCCATCTCTGTTAGAAGCAGACATGAGCAAGGCACTTGAGAGAATTTACTGGCCTCCTGCCCATATCAGGCACACAGCCTGAAGAGTACAGGGTGGGATTCTCCAGAAAGGCTGAGATTTCAAAGCCTGCCAATTTGCAATAGTAAGGATCAAAAAGAAAGTTGTTTCCCTGCTGCTTTCTAAAGCTGTTCGTTTTTTGTCTATCTGACCAGAAGATGCTGTTGTTCTACAGTGGCAGCGAATTCTGAGCCTGACAATGAAAATGCACCTTAGGAAGCAGCTTGCTAAGGGATCGTGTAGAGTGGCATCTGCCTGATCAAGGAGCCTGGGCTACATTCCTGCTGTGATTTCCACTCCTATCAGTTAGCTTGAGAGCTGCCAGGGCATCTGAATGTCAGTGGGATACAAGTCAGAACAGGTTTTGCCAGTAAAGCCTCTTCAGTTTCTATTTCACTTTTCTCATTCACCCAGGCTGGGCAACAGAGAGAAACAGAGGGACCTACAAGCATGGATGCAGAACAGCCAAGAGCTGTAGCCTAGGGATTGTTCCCAGGGCTGTTGGAAATGAGGGTAATAGCAGTCCCCAAGGGAAGTGGCCCCCAGCCTGGCCCTTTTCCCTCCTGTATAAGGAAGTGAGAAAGGCGGAGACCCAGGAGAAACAGTCAGTTGGAGCCAGAGGATTTCGAGGAAGGGGAGCTAGCCTTAGTTATCTGTGCAGCCCAGGAAGTTTGAAGTGTTATGGGTACTTTGGATAGATGCACTCCTTTCGAAACTGTTATTGTAGTTTATGAATGAGTGGGGAATAAAGAAGGCAGTTTTCCTGTGTGGCAGCCAAAAGAGCTGTAGGAAGGAGTGGGAGTCGGACCTGATGGAGCAGGAGTCTTCTAGAAGGATCAGTATGCTGAGACTGGGCTCTGGTAAGCCTCTTTCAGCAGAGTGCAAAGCAGAAGTCACTGGGGGGGGGGGGTGCCTGTGGCCCTTACCTTGTCAGCAAAGCTGGGAAAGGTTGAGACCTCTGCTTTCCCAAGCCAAGCTTGATGAGATGAGGCTGCACAGAGCCAGCCTTGGCTTACCACTCTGTTACCCTGTAAATGCTGGGCAGGCTGTCCTGGGGGAACCATGCAGGCAGAGTTGCAAGTGAAAGGTATGCAGTCTGTCTAAATCCCAGTCTCAACAAAAGTACCAGGCAAATTGTCACCTTATTCCTCCATTCAGCTCTGGCCTCCCACTTTCACTGTGGTGTACTCTGAGCACTATGTCCCACTTGCTCCCCCCCCCCCCCAGCAAATTCAGTTTATTGGCTCTAGAATTCACTGTCTTTTTGCTCTTTGCCCATCCATACTTGTAGGCATCTTTGCTGCCTGCAGAGATGACTGGGAGTCCCAGGAGCATACGATAATGGACTTGGACTGATCCGATCGGGGCCAGCTAAGGCTGAGAAGCAGAGCATGATGATTACGGGTTACTTAGGTTAGAGAGGAAGCTGGCACTAGAGTGGGCAGGAGGTGTCAGTACATTCATACTTCCACAGAGGCAGTTCAGCACACACAAGTTGGTACCTTCCAACTGTCCTTCCCAAGGTAGTCGTCAACGCAGCCATGTCTGCTTCTGCTGCTTCTCTGGAATTCATCTTACACGTTTTTCTTGGAGCTTTAGATTCTACATCAATTGTCCAAGCTCTGATTCTGCGAAAAGAAGGAAGGAAAAAGAGAAGAAGATGAAGGAAAAAAGGAATTAGACTTAAGGGCTCACAGCATGGCCCCAGACACTATGAGGAAGCATCAGATATAGGGGTCAGGGAGCAGTTCCACTCTTTGCTTTGCTGTGCCCATCCTCCTCCCATCCCCCCTCTGTTCTTCCTTTCCTCCCCATCCCAGGGGGCATTTGATAACATGTAATGTCAGGATAGTATTGAAAGGCCAGAATTGCAGTAAATGTCCTGTAAATGGTCAGGTCAGTTCCTCAACCCAAAATGTCAACTGCTCCGAGAACCTTTGGTGGAAAGGGATTGGGATGGATTTTCTTATAAGTTGGAGATAATGAGGACTCTGGCCAGTCACTTAGTCCAAGACAGTGTGAATGAGTGTAAAATAAATATAAACAAATATTTCTCTAGCCCCAATCTGGAAAGTAAAACACATGTCCTGTGTTACAGATCAGAAGAGTAGTTATGCCCTAGCATTCTTCTATTCTGTATCCCCTTCCTCTCTCAACCTCGTAAGGTATTTATTAGGTAGGGACCAAGAAGTAGCAAACCCACCCACCTCCCTCAGAAATATACCTCACTTGAAGTGGGCTGGAAAAACGTGCAGGGGATGCCGGGTTTGAGACTTGCTTCTCCAGACAGGGCTGCTGCGCCAACTTTACTTAGTCAGGGCCCTGGAATGGAGAAGAGTCATTTTAATGGCATGGCTGTTATAGGAAAAGCTGTGCTCCATCGCTGGGGAGCATGTTGTGTTGGGAATCGCTTAATCCAACCCCAACTCTTTTCTTGACTCATCCTTGACTCATAAGATTACAGAGACTGGCATTGCTTCTGCTGCAGTCTGTATCCTCACTCCCACCTCCACAAAGGCATTTCCTAAAGTCCTTGTGGTTTCTTATTTAATTAATAGATGCTTCAGTGTAGGAGAGCCTCAGCTTTTTGAGGAATTGCTAAGCATGCTGGGATTGCATTTTCTTCTGCAGTCCCAGCAGCCTCTATTTTTAGTCTGGTAGAAGTTGGGGTAAGATGCATACAGGTATTGGCAGGGTAGCCATGGGGCTCAGCATTTGCCCAAACTCAGTCCTGTTCACACATCCTTTCCTGGGCACACTATCTGCCACAGAAGTCCCAAACAGTAGCATTGAGTCTGGGGTAAGAAAACAGAAAGACAAGGGAAGGGAAGGGAGGGTTGTATTGGTAAGGAGTCTCTGGATCTTGTTACCACCATGATTTCACTGCTGGGATTAAGCCTAGACTGATGAAGCAACATGACTCCTTGGTATTACTGTGTGTTAGAAAAGCCTCATTGGGGCTGAGAGATGCCTCAGAGGTTAAGAGCACTGACTGCTTTGCAGAGGTCCTGAGTTCAATTCCCAGCAACCATATGGTGGTAGCTTATGACCATCTGTAATGGAATCCAATGCCTTCTTCTGGTGTGTCTGAAGGCAGCTACAGTGTACTCACATACATGGAAGGAAGGAAGGGAGGGAGGGAGGGGGAGGGAGGAGGGAAAGAGAGGGGGGAAGGGGGAGCAAGGAAGGAAGAAATAAAGCAGGCCTCATTGGAGGTTCAGGAAGGTGTAACTTAGAAAAAGATGGATCTCAAAAACCTTATAGTCTTGGGCAAGAACTATGTTTGGGGCTTTCCTAAGATTTTCTGGTAGTGTCAATACAGAGCATACTGCCAGAGATTTTAGAAACTGGTCCTGAGATGCAAGAACTCTCCTCCTTTCTTTTGCCCTGGACCCCTTCCAAGCCTTTCACACTCCCATGTGTCACTGTGGAAAAGCCTCTGCCAAATGGGGAATGATGAGGACTCTCTCTCTGCCGAGGTTACCAGTAGAGATGGTAGCTGATACTATGCTGAGAGAGAAGAATGGAAGAGTGTCACTGAGCACCCACTGTGGCTGGTTGGCCCCCTGGTTGCCTGAGACAATTCCTCTTCCTGAAAGACTTGGAGAGCACAGGAGTAGGTCTGAGGAGGATCTAGCAAAGCTCTGCTCCCTAGAGTTCTTTGAGTTCTTTCATGCTTGCCCCTGAAACTGGCCCCAGAGAGACCCACAGAGAGTCGAGGTATAGCTATGGGATCTCTGAAAGTCTTTCCAGAAGCCAGTCTCCGGGGGCTTTACCAGCTGAAGGGTTAGAGCCAGGGAAACTTGTAATGTCAGCCTTGTCCTCTGCCAGTCTTGTGTAATCCCTAAATGTATAAAGCAGTGGCCAGACAAGGCTGAGCTGAGCTGAGCTGGAGGTAGGGAGTGGGGGCCTCAGCTTCTGGACTTGGAGCCAGGATCTGTTTGTAGCCTTCCCACTGCAGACCGGCTGCTGCATGACTCACGAGCTGAAGGGCCAGGCGGGAGATACTCTGGTCACAGGGATTGTGTGTACCTCTCACTCTCTCATTCTTTCCTTCTCTTCTCCAACGTTGCCTCCTCTGCAGGAGGGCTTCCCAAGGAGAATCCCTATGAGGATGTGGACTTAAAGAACCGAAGAGCTGGACGAAAATCCCAGCAACTGTCTGAGAACTCCCTGGACTCTTTGCACAGGATGTGGAGTCCTCAAGACAGGAAGTACAACAACCCACCCATGCAGGTAATGCAGTTCTGGCCGCAGCAGTTTGAGGGCCTGCCCTCAAGCTTTTACTTATGCTGTTGTCCTGGCTAGCAGTCGGCAGAGGACTTTGCCTCAGGAGAGAGCTGTGCACTCAGGGCCTTCTGCCATGTTGAAACTGCTGTGGGCAACTGAGATGTGCTCTCAAGGCATACTGTCTTGCCTTCTTCTTTCTCACTGTTTGAGTTCTAGCAAGAAAACCAAACCAAGAGCTCATACAGTCTCCTCTCAGCAGCAAATAAGAAGATGGGTTTTTTTTTTTTTTTTTTTTTTTAGAGCCTTAACAGTCCGCAGCTCTGCCCCAAATTATCTTAGCTGTGGAATTTGAGGCTCCATGGCAAGACTTGGGAGAGCCAGCTAGTGAGGGCCCGTGCTCTCAAGGTACTTTCAGGCTTTTCTTAGTCTCTGTTCTCAATAGCACTTGGCAGAGGGGTTGTGTACCTAGTGACTTCTACCATGTTGAAAACCCTATGGGCAGGCAGGTAGGACCCTCAGGGATGCTTGCCTTCCTGGCAATATGTGGGATCCACTACCATGTAGGCTCTATATTGAAAGCATCAGTGTTTATAGGGGGAAAGGGTGGGTATATAGATTAGGGCTGAGATAAGGGCAACCCAGGACATTGTAGTGAGGGAGGGAATTACTTGAATATGAGGCCTACCTTGCTGAGCCCTGTTGGCCAGAGTCTAGAGCCCTGTTCTCTCCCTGGAAGAAGTGAGTGTGGCCAGACTTCCAGAATCACATAGCAGAGCAGACTGGCAGGAGGGAATAAAGAGTGTTTGGGACTGGGAAGATAGCCCAGCGGGTAAAATGCTTACTGTACAATGTGAACCTCAGAGCCCAGATTCCCCAGGACCCATGTAAAACCAAATGCAGTAGCAATGGTCCATAATCCCAGGGTTCCTATAGCAAGACAAAGTGGAGAATCTGAAGAAGCTAGGGGGTCACCTAGCCTGATATATGCAGAAGCAAACAATGTGGAACAAGCAAATTGGAGGTGAAGATCAACACCCAATCTGGACTCAAACACATGTCTGTATAACCACATTCAAACAGGCACGAACACACACACACACACACACACACACACACACACACACACACACACACACACTGAATGAATGAATGAATGAATGAATGAAGAACAGTTGAGAGCACTTACTATTCTTTCAGAGGACCCACATTCAGTTCTCAACACCCACATAGCAGTTCACACAGCCATCTGTAACTCCAGTTTGGGGGAATCTGATGCCCTCCTGACCTCCACAGATAACAGGCACACATGTGGTGCACATATGCACATGCAAACAAAACACTCATGGACATAAAATAAGTAAATATTTTTTAAAAGAGCCATAAAGAAGTGTTAGAGGAATGGAGTGAAGGAAGGGAGAGAGAAGAAAGCTGAAAGGCCCAAAGAAACTTTAAACAAGCTTATTCTGGTCTTGTCCAGAGTCCCAGAATGTAGGAAAGCCAGAAGGGTAGGGAAACAAGCTGTCTCTGTTGCCCCATTTAACTCTTTAACTGGACAAATGCAAGGACCTGGATAGTTTATACTGTTGGAAAGAAAATTTTTTTTCTGGCTTTGAAATCATGTGTTGATTTTGATAGTGCATCCATCTCTCCTGATGTACTCTGTTCAAATGGGCTTCTAGTGGATCCGTATTACTAGGCTGATTAGCTTGGAAAAGATATTGGCAGTGGAAAGAAAGGGATTTGCTGAAAATTGAGAAGAGGCAGACTGAGACAAAACTTGGGGGCCCCCAGGAGATGCCTGCTTTCCCAGCAGCTCCTCTAACGAGTAGCCAACTCGGCGTCCTGTACTGAAGAGCATCAGCTGTTAATTGAGGATACACAGGGTCAGAGAACGAGGCAGCCCAGAGGGTATGATGAGAGGGCGTCAGTTGAATGTGAGATCTGTCTTACTCCACTTTGGTGGCCAGAACTCCTGTTCTCTGGAGGAAGTAAGCATGGCCAGGCTATCAGGATCACATAACAGAGCAGCTGAGCAGGTAGGCTATGGTCTCTTCCACAAAAGGCTTCAGATCTGAGAAGGGAGAAAGACTGGTCCCCTCATTCACAGTCACTAATCCTGTCGCAAAGTTCAGACAGTGCCTGGAAATTCCTGCTTTGCCTCCTCTTTCTGCTTAATAGATGATCTTTTTTCTTTATTCTTTCTGGCAGAAGTAGTAAAACTTCCTTTGAGGAAGCAAGTATTTAATCTAGCATTCACCTGGTCAGTGAAAAACTAAGGTCTTTAAAAAGGAAACTCCAATATATTCAATTTCTAATGGGGAACTGGTGAGAGCTGAGGATGCCAGCCTTTTAGCTCTAGCCACAGATACCAGCAGACAGATACTGGTAAAACATTTGTGGTGAGCCCCTCTCTCATATCCTGTCCCCCATGCCAGCTGTCCCTGAAACCCAGCAGCCAGTCCCTGCGCAGTGGGAACTGGTCAGAAAGGAAGAGCCATCGTTTGCCACGATTACCCAAGAGGCATAGCCATGATGACATGATGCTGCTGGCTCAGCTGAGCCTGCCATCTTCACCCTCCAGCCTCAATGAGGACAGCCTCAGCACCACAAGTGAGCTGCTGTCCAGCCGCAGGGCCCGTCGCATTCCCAAGGTATCCTTCCCACATTGAGCCCAGGGCAGTAGGCAGATGGGTGGGCAGGCAACCAGCTATGCTCTGGCCTTTCTTCTTTCCTTCCTTCCTTCCTTCCTTCCCTCCTTCCCTCCCTCCCTCCTTCCTTCCTTCCTTCCTTCCTTCCTTCCTTCCTTCCTTCCTCCTCTAATCTGGGGTGCTTTTTTAGTTCCCCTTGAATAGATTGAGGATAACCTTTCTCCCTTGTCCCTTCTTTATCAATAAGATTGCACTAACCCCTTCCCAGTACTGAGATGTTAGAGGGAGGGAAAAGACTAGTTGAGCTGAGACTGTTACCCAGTGTGACAGATGAATTTGGGTTCTTGTGCACATAAACATCTTTGGCCTTTCAGGGACCTAAAGATTCAGACCAGCTCTTCCCATGTCTCAGAATCAAAGATTCAGCAATGATGTGCACATGTGCCCGACCCTCAGCCCAGAGCAGCAGGATTTAGCTAAATGGTATTTTTAGCTTGAAAACAATGCTTGGGTATATTGAGAATTTAGCTTCTTCCTGTCAGGCCCCAGGTTATGGCCCAGAGAGGAAAGGCTAGAATCCTTGTTCCTGTTTTTATATCTGAGAAACTCTTTGTCTCCGTCGGTTCAATGACTCTTGGGACCCAGGAGCTCCCATCCTGTCTAGTTTGATCACAGTTCCTTCCTTTGGGGAGCTAAGTTTAGTGTCCGTGTCTTGGTGCAGGAACCTACTCCTGGGCACAGAGTAGATGGAGAGCCACCAAGGATGGCTGGTAAGCCTCCACTGTGGTCATTTTAATAGGAAGACCAGTGTTGGACCCTGTTGGACCAGTGCAGAAAGCTCTTGCACACCTATAAGGGAAAGAATGGGCTCATAATTTATCTTCATGGATAGGGGCAGCTGGTGTTAGAATTACCTCACCTTCTCTGCTTTTTCTTTAACCAGCTTGTCCAAAGAATTAACTCTATCTATAATGCCAAGAGAGGAAAGAAGAGGTTGAAAAAGCTGTCTCTGTCCAGCCTTGAGACAGCCTCATTGAGAGGTAGGTGTTGATGTCTAAGCTGGGTCACCTTTGCGGGTCCTTGAACATCAGGAATGGGGAGAAATGTGGATGGGCTTCGATTTATTTCACCTGCGATTGTAGTGGGATCCTCTGCTTCATAGGAGAGTAGCAAGCACCCATCCAGAAAATGGCCACAGAAGTGGGAGGGCCTGAGAGGAAATTAGCTCTGGGATGGTTTCCCTCAGGCTTTGGACTACTAGGCCTTGAGTTAGGACATGTGAGAATCTGCTTTGAGCAAAGGGGAAGGCCAGACCTACTGAGCACTGTGGTCTGTTTCCCATACCAGATCTTGGATTATCTGAGGCAGGTCCTTTGTCTTCCAGGCATTTAGGCCTCTCTGCTGGCTCAGCCTTCAACTTTAGGCCCTCAGCTTCCCAGTAGGCGTTTGCATATAGGTTAGCACTGGAGGCCTGATCTCTGAGGTATCCTGGTCCTGAGCCATTTACCTCCTGCCCTTAGATGCCTAATCATTGGCCCAGAGTAGCCCAGACTAGATTTAAGTCTATTCCTCATTAGTGAAGTTGGGAGGCCCACAGATCAGGAAGATAGCAGGTAAATGCACTTGCTGCCAAGCCTGCCCACCAAAGTTTGAGGTCACAAAACCTGTGTTAGGAGGAGAGAATCAACTACAAACTTCTGATCTCCACATGAACATGGCTGCATGCATAAGCCCATATTCATTCATTCATTCTCTCAAACACAAACACGCACACAATGAATGTAAAAACTTTTTTTTAAAAAAAGAATTTGGGAAATAGACTCCAAAAATATTTGCTGTAGGCCATCATGTCTGCCTGTTGTTACTTTTCCAGATGAGAACAGTGAAAGTGAGAGTGACTCTGATGACAGGTTCAAAGGTAAGGCAACATCCCTCCCCATCCCAAGGGAATCAGCTTGCTCTTCTGCATGTGTGGGCCCAGGGTCCCAGACTGGCCCTGGAGTACGGGGAAAAATCAACAGGAAGGGCAGCTAGCAGACCACCAGAGCAGAAGGCTATAGAGAAATTCCTTCTGTGAGCTCAGCCCTTCAGTTTTAAGTCCAAAAGTTGGTCTCCCAGTGTCAAATTTAAAGCTGTTAACTGTCCATCCTTCCCAAGCCATAGTTCTGGAGTCTGTCTACTAGATTTGCTTTATAGATACTGTAAATCTGGAGGGCCAGGGGTGGGTTCAGATTATAATCAACTCTTTTGGTTACAAGAATTGTGCCATAAACTGAGAAGATTGTCCTCTGGCACCCTTAAGGCCACCTGTGTCTAGAGAGGAGGCTGAAAAGTCAGATAAGACTTATGTACATAGAAGTTATTGAGAAATGGTGCTCTGAGTCAGGTGATGGGGCTGATGGGAGGTCTTTATGTGGCCGATCTGGTTGTCTCCTAATGTGAGGCCTGCCCCCAGCCCACACACAGCGCTTGGTCCACATCCAGTCAATGCTGAAGCGCGCACCCAGCTATCGGACACTGGAGCTGGAGCTGCTCGAATGGCAGGAGCGGGAGCTCTTTGAATACTTTGTGGTTGTGTCCCTCAAGAAGAAGCCATCTCGTAACACCTACCTCCCTGAAGTCTCCTACCAGTTTCCCAAGGTGAGTGTGCTGTTCCCGGATGTTCCTCCTGCCACTCTCTAGTTCATGTGCTCTCCCACACTCTATAGGTAGGTAAGTCACCCATTCAGTGTCGTCCAGTGTGTTTTCAGAGTCACAGAGGCATCACTACACTTCATTTTAAAACATCTTACCTAAAGAAATCCTCCTACTCACTAGCAGGCAATCCCTGCCCATGACCTTGTGTCTTAGCGCCCTCTGCTCGGCAGCCAGTCTGGCTTCCTTGTAAGCCACGGGTATCTCTGACCTTGCACGTCTGTATTGTCCTTTCTCCTGCCGTTTTCCTGGCTGCTGCGTCCTCACATTTCGAGCAGCAGAAGCCTGCTGCTGCTCCCCACATGCACATTTCTCTTTCTCTTCACTCTATCTCATTTGAGGCACACTCTGAAATGTTGGTTACTTACCTGCCTGACCAGAATGCAGGGTCAGGGATAGATTTTGTCCGTTTCATTTGCATCCACAGCCCCAGCACACAGGAGATGCTTTTCCGTCCCCCTACCCCTACTACCCAGGGTCCTTGTCATCTCTCAGTTACTTCTCATATTCCTCTTCCTGGCAGCTGGACCGACCCACCAAGCAGATGCGGGAGGCAGAAGAAAGGCTCAAAGCTATCCCCCAGTTTTGCTTTCCAGATGCCAAGGACTGGCTCCCTGTGTCAGAATACAGCAGGTGAGATCTGACTTGGTCTAGCTGTAGGAGAGAAGAGGATGCAGACTCATTTTCCCCTATGGGGAACAACTAAGTGGGGCATGCCCTAGTTTCGGCCTCCTTTCTTTCTTTCTTTCTTTTCTTCTTCTTTTTTTTTAACCCTTAAAGTAACCTGAGTCTTTTTTTTTTTTTTTAAGAATTATTTATTTAGGGGTTGGGGATTTAGCTCAGTGGTAGAGCGCTTGCCTAGGAAGCGCAAGGCCCTGGGTTCGGTCCCCAGCTCCGAAAAAAAAAAAAAAAAAAAAGAATTATTTATTTAATTTAGGTAGATGAGTACACTGTAGCTGTCTTCAGACACACCAGAAGAGGGCATCAGATCCCTTTATAGATAGATGATTGTGAGCCACCATGTGGTTGCGGGGAGTTGAACTCAGGTCCCTTAGAAGAGGAGTCAGTGCTCTTAACCGCTGAGCCATCTCTCTAGCCCCAAACCTGAGTCTTAAAGTAACCTGATATGGCAGTCCCTATTTTGGGAGCTGTGTCCTGAGTCTTCTTCATAAGCTCTTTGATGCCAGACCTCTCCCTCCTTCCTTTTTCAGTGAAACCTTTTCTTTCATGCTGACTGGGGAAGACGGTAGCAGACGCTTTGGCTATTGTAGGCGCTTACTGGTGAGTAAGACTATTCAGTTCTCAGAGGTTGGTGGGCAGGGGAGGGCCAGGACATTTGTATATCTCTGTGTACCCTTCTGCAGCATTAGCCTGTGTCAAAGCCTGTGATCCGTTGAACCTGTCCCTAGTACTTGTACTTGCACAGCTGAGGGACCCCTGGGATAGCAGGGCTCAGAGTAGCCTATCTGATAGGACCCTAAGACTATGTGCAATGGTAGGTGGGATGGATCACCTTCTGCTTGGCTGTTAGAGCATCTTAGCTTTCTCGACTTTTCTTTGTATTCTTCCTTGGATTGTCCTCTTAGATTGCTGACCTCTGGTTATGACCATGTTACCCACAGTTTATATTTGCTCATTCAGGTAAGTAGAGCACAACCTTATTCACCCCACAGCTGGCCAGCCTCATGTGGGGAGGAACTCTCACCATGCTCTGGTAGAGCTGCCATTCGAGCAGGGACTGAGATGCACACCTCCTCTGGGGTTCTTGGAGAAATATTTTGAACTTAGTGGAAAGATAGAATTTTGAAAATAGAAACTTTTTTTCTCCCCAAAGAGCAATCTCTGTTTCTTTCATTCCTGGGAAGGGGGTTGCTATAGAGCTACAAAGAACTAGAGGGAGAGCAGAGCCCATTGCCTGTCTTCCCTTTCATTCTCCTCAAAGGTCAGTCATTGGGTCGTTGACAGTGTTCTTTGGTTTCCAGATGTTAGTAGGAGAAGGCCGTGTCGGTTACCAGTCTAGGGACAGATAAGGGAGATCGTAGACTGGAGTCTTGTATAGAAAGAGTCCTGAAAGAAGGGTTTGGGGGCATCCATCCAACAGTGTCCATCCACAAGCATCCATTATACACCTATTGTAGGCCAGGCCATATACTAAAAATATATAAACAAAAGTCCAGCACGTATCCCTCAGTGTACAGGAGCTGGTCCAGTAGAGGAGGCCAACTTTTAGTGTTGGAGGGAAGGTCTGTGGGAGTATAAGTTTGCTTAGGATCTGCCATGCTCCAGAAGATGCTTCAGTGGAGTTGTGTCTCTTCTTTTACAATCTTTATGATAGCCTGTGGAGTATTATTATCTCTGACCTGTAGATTAAGAAATTGAAACTCCAAGATGGAATGACTTATCCAAGGTCACACAGCAGTGTGTTGCGAGCCAGAGCTGATTTCCAAATCCTTTATCACCAGTCTGGCATTCTTGGATCCCTACCCTAACCCCAGAGGATGATCTAGGGAGAAAACGGTATTTAGCGATTGAATGCTTAGTGTGCTGAGGGACAGGGGAGGGGTCCAGATGCCAGGCTGGGAGCCAGGCAGAGACCCAGCATGTGCCTGGATCCCCAGGGCATAGGGAGGAACGTTTTAAAGGCTGCCTTTGACAGCACAGGGATGGAACAGAGCTGTGCTCCTTTGCAGTGGGCCTGCTGCCCCTAGGGAAGAGCATGTTTGTCCTGGCGCACTCAAAGAGGGCCTGGGCTGGGTCCCTGCCAAGGGGGCTGGCACTGGCTCGGCATTCCTGCAGATTGGACACAATGATTCTAACCCAAATCCCACATACTTGATTTAATCACTTGGGGCTTTAGGGGAGGTGGGGAGTGGGGAGGGAAAGAGAGAGGAGTAAGTTTCAAACCTAATATGGACAAAACAGATTCTGCCTTCTCTTTAGATCTGTGACTGTGGCCAGCAGGTTTGGAGACTGAAATAGCCCCATCTGTATTTGCTTAGCAGCCTGCATGAGGGGCCAGCACCTGCTGTTTTGCTCCCTCCCCACTAGGCCTTGCCAGGCACTCCAGGCTGCTGAACCCAGAGGCAGCCATGGGGTCCTGCCAGCTTCTTGCTGGAGAATGAACTCACTCTAGTCTACTAACAGGGTTCTGCCCAGCGGTGCTTACAGTATGTGTCTCTTTCTTCCACTACTTGCCTCTTAAATCCCCTTTCCTTCTTTGTTCTCTCTCACTTCATAGCATACCTCTATCCTGTGTTTCTCTGTTCCTTTCTCGCCCTCCTATCAGAAAACAGCAGGCTTTGGAGGAAAGACAGCAAGATGAAAGGCTGTACAGACTCCTGGTTACAGCCTTCTACTTATGCAAGCCTAGACAAAGGCCTAATCTTCGAGAACTCAGCTGTCTCCTCTATAAAACTGGGTGATAATGCTGCTCTCGTATTCTTTTTGTATATAGTACCAAGACTAGGACTGTTTTAGGAAACATTTAATAAAGCCATTCTCTTCTCTTGTTTTTCTTTTGCCTTCCTTGGGCATGGATCAAGGGAGAAAAGAGGTATTTTGCAGAGTTTCCCTCATGGTGATGGGGAGGGTGGAGATAAGGCCACATGTCCTATTCTGAAGAGTGTCCACAATCCCTTCTTAGGAGCTAGATTGGTTAAGAGCGCTTGATGCTCCTGCAGAAGACTCAGGTTTGATTCCCAGCACCTACATGGTGGTTCACAACTGTCCGAAACCCAGTTCCAGGGGACCTAGTGCCCTCCTTTGGCTTCATGGGCACAAGGCTCACCTGTGGAACACATACAAACATGCAGCAAAACACTTATACATAACATAAAATGAACTAGTCAAAAAAGATTAAGTTAAAAAAGTCTTGGCATCACATCCTTTGGGGTAGCCTCCTTATGGATATAAATCCGCAAGCCTCCCTGTGACCTCTGCCAGGCTCTGTCTGTGTTTTCCTGGGATAAAGGATGGAGCTTCCCTGGAGCTTGGCATGAGATTGAGTCTGCCCTCTGGGAATGGTGGCCTTTCTTTGGGAATCTGGTTGAGTTTAGACGTTTGGGGTTATCCTTACTAGAGGGACTGTACTTAATGCTCAGGTCCCAAGGAAAATGAGGCAGATGTGGTATTCACACATTCTTTGTTTCTCCCTCTCTCCTCCTCTCCAGCCAAATGGGAAAGGGCCTCGGTTGCCAGAGGTGTACTGTGTCATCAGCCGCCTAGGCTGCTTCGGCCTGTTTTCCAAGGTAAGAGATGCTGTCTTTCCCCCATCTCAGACAGCTCTCATAGGAGTATCTGCAGATGCCGAGATAAGAAAATGACCTGTGTGAGAGACAGGGCATACAGAGCAAGTATGTGGGCTCTCAGAGGCCTGTCTTCCCGAGCCTGGCTTACTGCCCAGCTAGCTGGCATTTCCCCAACTCCTGGGTTGACAGTGCCTGCTCTGTAGTGGCCCAGCCTGGAGTCCTTGGAGTCCAGGGGTGCCCAGGAAGCTGTTTCACGGTGCTATTTCTTTTGCCCCATCATTCCCTTCTTGGGGACTAAAGCAGGCCAGCAAGGGAAGTGAATGGCCACGGAGGCCAAGAGAAACAAGACAGGTACAGAGACAGCAGCAGGACAGCTTTTTTGTCTCCTGGTTTCTGGTCCAGCTTGGTCAGAGGCTGGGTTGCCCTCTTCTCTGTCAAGGAGGTGGAGAAGGCGCTCCCAACACTCTTTCCTTTGGGCTGCTGGTGGTGTGCACAGGTCCTAGATGAGGTGGAGCGCCGGCGTGGAATCTCAGCTGCTCTGGTCTACCCCTTTATGAGAAGTCTCATGGAATCGCCCTTTCCAGCCCCAGGGAAAACCATCAAAGTGAAGACATTCCTGCCTGGTGCTGGCAATGAGGTAGGGAATTGCTACAGTGTTCATTTCTGGCCCTAGGCTGGGTCTAGAGAAGAGCGTGCCTGCCAGAGTGCCGTCCCTGGGAGGTGTAGAACACTTTCCTGCTCACTGTGTCTGTACTCCTGGTCAGTATGAACAACAGTGTGACCCTGGGAGCTGTACGTGTTGTCCAATTGTCTTCTGCTAGGGACTTTGGCTGACTTGTACCCTGGATTAGTATTGATTATGAGCATTCACAACTGGAGGTTTTACCAAACCTTGGGTACAGTCATGAAGATAAAGACTGTCACAGTGTCCTCCAGGACTGTCATATCTAGAAGGGGACCTGCTGTTGAATAGTTATATTTATAAATAGTTGATTCCCAAGTGTCTGTAAAAAGAAAGAACAGGATCCTATGAGAATGTAGAACAGGGGGGTCTATTTTAGTTTAGGGGGCCAGAGAAAGCCTTCTGCCAAGAAAAGGCCATTTTTCTAGGGGCCTCAGCAATGCATAGGAGAGAGAGCTGGAGGGAGATTATTATTGCAAGTGTGGGAACAACAGGTATAGGGCAGGAGCGAGAGCAGGGCAGGTGCTGTGCAAGCACTTGAAACAGATCAAGATGCCTAGAGGGTGTGAATAGACATGGTGGGCAAGCAAGGACCCAAGCTCAGTGTTTGTGCCTGCACACACTTAACAGTGCTAAGAATTTGGGGTTTTAGCCAAAAGAGGATTAAGATTCACTCTGCTGTAAATCTTGTGTGCAGACTGTTGTGCAGAGAATGGGCAGGAGTGTAAACGGAGACAGCAAGACAATTGCAGTAACACAGGCAGGAAATAGGAGCTGGGCTAGAGTATGGTAGGGAAAATGAATAGAAATAGATGGATTTGAAGCAGTAACACTTGGAGTTTTCCTGGAGGTAGAAAGCATGACCACGATTCTTAAGTCCAACCTACAGCTTTCTGTCCTAGGGAAGAGGGTGGGTAACGGAGCCATATCTGACTATGGGAGCCTATAAAGGATAAGAAGGAGAGAATGTCTTGTCACTTAAGTCTAGGTGGGAACCAAGTGTATAGACAGGGACAAAGTGAAAGCCCAGTTCTGAGGAACCCTCAAGTAGAGCGGTAGCAACTCTGAAGTTGGAAGACAAGAAATAAGGAGAGCGGGGTTAGGGATTTAGCTCAGTGGTAGGGCGCTTGCCTAGCAAGCGCAAGACCCTGGGTTCGGTCCCCACCTCCGAAAAAAAAAAGAAAAAGAAAAACAACAACAAAAGAAAGAAACAAGGAGAGGAAGTGGCTGAGAAGCTAAAGAAAGGGAGCCCCAGTGAATAAGGAGTAAGTAATATCCCAGTCAGGTACCACCGAGGTGCAGCAAGGGCCATTGACAAGGAACGGACTTCAGGTGGAGCCCAGTGGCAGCTGGGTGAGTGGAGAAGTGAGGGATGAGACAGCTCATGTAGACAGCTCCTCTGGGGTGTGGCATTGAAGAGAACAAGGAGGTGGATGGAGGGAAGAGTGAGTATGGAGCTGATGGAGGCCAGGGTAAGGGGTAGGAAGGTGTTATTGAAGATGGCTGTTTGCATGCTGATGGATTGGCCCTGGGCAAAGACATTGGCAATGCAGAAGAAGGAAGGACAACCCGCTGTCACCAGAAGGTGCAGGCAGTGGTCTCTATGGACGCTGTCTTCTGTTAGGAGAGGAGGGGAAAGATGGTAGCTTGTAGACTTGGATTCTCACGAGATGGCTTTGGTTTCCTCAGAGTAGAAAAGCAGAGGGCATCTTAGAGTAAGAGGTGGGAAGATGAAAACTGCTGCTGATGGGAGGACTGACCTCGGAGTCACAGAAGTGTGCAGGCAGTGACATGCCGGCTGGGTCTCAGGAAGACATCTTCCTGAGAGTCTCTACATATCCTAGGATAAGAGAGACTTTTGAGTTTCGTGAGTTGTCTGGGGCAGGATAGCTGACCCTGCCTTGAAGCCCAGGGCTTACCCTGGAGTTCTTCAGTTCTACTCTTCCTAGTCACTTCCTAAGCCTGGTTGCTTCTCTCTGACTAGGGCTATTTCCTGTCCCCTGAGTCCTCTTGTTTTGGCCTTAAAGGCATTTCCTCCTTCTTATGGACTCCAAGTCACTCATGCTGTAAGACACCTCAAACTCTCAGAAACTTCCCAGGAGTGGGCAGGTGCCAGCTTCCCTTCCTAGATGCACTCCCTACTGCTGTCCATGGGCTGTCCCACTAGGTTGCTGTCTGATTCCCAGCCCTTAGAGGCAGGGGCAGCGTGGGGCTGGGGGTTAGAGGCTGGAAGTTAGAGAGTAGCACTTACTGGGGCTACTTGCAGGGCTCTCGGGAGGCAGGGCTAGCATTTTGTTTTCTCTTGTTTTAGGATGGGGACAGGTATTAGGCAGGATACAAGGGTTCTGACATAACTGCAATGGCATGCCTTCAGCCCACACCCATCAAGCACTTAGGGGTTCCCCTTCATTGTGCTGATCACTAGCTCTTCCTGGGGTTCACTACCTGTCAAGAAAGAGTACACACAGCTCTTGCAGTCCCCTTCATCCCTGTTGATGTTTTTCAGAACCCAGGGTGGTGAATACTGAGCTAAGAATTCCTTCACTTGCAAAAGCAAACAGTGCTTAGGGGACTGGAAGTCACCCAAGTCAGAGATGAGAAATGAACTCTCTAAGTAACTGGAGCAGATCTGAAGCAAGAACAGTGAGACACCTGGGGCAAGCCCCTCGCTGGGGATTCGCTATGACACAAGGCCATACAGGATAGTTTCCTACCTCAGGTTCTTGGGAAGCCTGCGTATCTATCACTGCTGCTGTACAGATGATGAGTTAGCAGTTCCTGTCACTGCGGAGGTCATCTGCAGCCCCTTTCTCCAGCCCCTCACACCCATGCCTCCAGGAAGGGGCTTTGGGTGCCATTAGGCAGACCTCTGAATAGTTCCTAGAGGAGAATACAGGTAGGCCTGGCTTCATAAAGACAGTCCTGTGTCCTTGCAAGATTTTTGGAATCGCCAGATCTTTCCTAATCCTTAGCACGGGGCTTATGGTGGTGGAGATAAGGGACAAGATGGCAGGACAGCCATTGGAAGGAACTGTAGTAGGAACGGGAGGGGACATGGCAACAAGGACAACAGCATTGTCTTTCCAGAGATGGCTGAGGCCAGCCCTCCTAAGTACTGCATTCTTCCTATGGCCTGGAGAGCAGTGGCTGATTGTGGGGTCTGCTGAAGGAGATGGAAAGAAAGCAGGAGACTCCCTGGCTCTCCATATCCATGGGAGATCTGGTCCCTAGTGCCTTTCCATCTCCACACTTAGGCCTCCTGCCCATAGGCTGGGTGTTTACTGGGAGCAGAGCTAGATTTGGAAGGAAGGGGAGACTGTGTCTCCTGTATCATGAGGGGATTGGAGAGCCTCCAAAGAAGACTCAAGGGAGAAGCAGCCAGCAGATGCTATGTGTGCAGTCTGGGCCCTCACCTAGCCTGCTTCTGCTCTGCCTTGACTTCCCTACAGGTGTTAGAGCTGCGTCGGCCGATGGACTCCCGGCTGGAGCACGTGGACTTTGAGTGCCTCTTCACCTGCCTCAGTGTGCGCCAGCTGATCCGAATCTTTGCCTCATTGCTGTTGGAACGCAGAGTCATTTTTGTAGCAGATAAGCTCAGGTAGGGCCCAGAGGACAAGGAAGGAGGGAGTGGGTGGCATACACATGAATTATTTAACAAGTCTTGGTGTATCCCACACATTATGTATTAGAGTGCCTGCTCTTATATGTGCATGTGTCTGGGTAGAGATGTCATAAAGAAGGGATAGCAGGCCTGTGGAGAGGGGATAGGTAGTAGGATTGAGAACTCAGTAGGACTTGGCCTGAGGAAGAAGAGGGGCACTTCCTGTGGAGCAACTCTAGCCAAGCTGCCTGTGTGGGATGTTGAGTTTCAGGGGTGACGGACCCCAGGGGTACTGTGTGAGAGCTGCTAAGTTATTCCGTAGGGGCTGGCTGAGGGAAACTTGGAGAAGAGGTGGATAGAAATAATCTAGCTTCCAGGGAGCTGTGGAGAAGGGCAAGAAGGGGCCTTGGGTGGTATGGAGGGCAGAGGTTACAGTCTGCTTAGCCTGAGGGTGGAGGCAGGGAGACAGAGAGGGAGAGGGAGAGGGAGGGAGAGGAGCTTCAGAGACTAAAGGTCTAGGGAGCTGGGACAGCTAGTTTGAGGAGGCTAAGAGCTGGATGGGTCCATAAGACTTGGTCCAACAGATAGGCACTTTGAACTTAGAGGTAGAGATCTGTTTGTGACCATAGGGAGCAGTGGAGGTGATGCTTAGGGGACCTGAGACATCTAGGCAAAGTGAGTTCTCAGCAGCCGAGGTGTTTGTTAAGGACATGGGGTGCATGCAGGGAGAGGATGGAAGGCTGGTAAGAACTTGTCACTTACTCTTCTTACCAAAGAAGCCACCAAGAAGCCAACGCAGTAGTTTCTCTAGCGTGGTGTGTGTGCTGTCACTTAAGCTTCGTCATTAAGCTGCATGCTGCGCTGTGCTTTGAGTCAGGTGTGACGGGGAGAGCAGTAGAAGTTCTTGCTGGCTTCTCCTCTAGTGGGTACCAAGTCCGTGGTGTACTTTCTTCCGTGTGCACAAAGAGGTAGTTGAGAAGAAGATCTATCGCTCTCTCAGGCAATGGGGCAGGAACCTAGGCCATTGCTCAGCTAAGGGAAAGGAGAAGGAAAAACTGGAATAGTGGTTGTTGTTTGGAGACAGGATCTCACTGTGTAGGCCAGGCTGGCTTTGACCTTGCAGTCCTCCATTCCTGAGTATTAATATTAGAAGTGAGTGCCACTACCTCCAGCTGAGCTGCCCACTTTTCCAGAGATGGTGAGGGTTGAGAAGCAAAGGCTGCCTCTTTCATACTCCTTTCACAGTTGTAGAGCTCTGTGTACTACAGTCTAGGTCAGCCATTTTCAACCTATGGGTTGAAACCCCTTTGGTTGTGAGCCACCATGCGGTTGCTGGGATTTGAACTCAGGACCTCTGGAAGAGCAGTCAGTGCTCTTAAGCACTGAGCCATCTCTCCAGCCCTTCAAGGCCTATCTTGCCCTTCATAAAGGGGCCCACTCTGGCAGCTAAGACTAGCAATGAATGACAGAGTGGTATTCTGTCTGGAGTGGCCTAGCCAGATTGGAATGTGGCCCCTAACAGTACCTGGACCCTGAGTTTTCTATTCCTGAAGGGGTCACACACAGACACCCACACCCATTCCCCTCTACTCCAGGCTGACCCTCTTCTTCCACCCACACCAAAATCCAGCTCCTTAGGACTATTAAATACAGCTATTGTCTCCTGTGGTTGCAGCTGCCTCTAAGCACATTCCAGAAGGAAAATACCCCAGGGTCCTGTTTTGTGGCTCACTTGGCATACAAGAGTTACCAGTCTTGGATCTTAGGCAAAAGCTGTCCTTTTCATAGGAGTCTGCCTGCCTGAAGGTGGGTTGGGTAGCTCTGCAGTAAAACATGGACCAGAACTGTGGTGGGTCCAGCACAGCTCATGCCCCCTCTGTGCCCTTTTAAGTTTTTCCTAAATTCTTTTTGTGTGCGTGTGTGTGTCCCTTGGCTTGAAGCAGACCTTTTCCAGATCTTTCCCAGATTACTTTTCTTGCTGTCCTCAGGAGAATGGCTTTCAGGGTCAGGGCACCTAGGTCTCCAGGCATAGCAGTATTCTACATGCCCTTTAGGTTACAAGTTAGTCACACAGGGCCTTGGCTGACAGTTACCTATGACTATTTTGCATTAGACAAAAGGAGCAGTAACTGATTTTTGTTTTTTTGTTTTTAAGATTTATTTTTATTTTATTTTTATCCACACCAGAAGAGGCATTGAATCCCATTACAGATGGTTGTGAGCCACCATGTGGTTGCTGGGAATTGAACTCAGGACCTCTGGAAGAGTAGTCAGTGCTCTTAACCACTGAGCCATCTCTCCAGCCTGTGACTGATTTTTGTAATAGATAGGTCTCAATTTCTCTCTCTCTTGTGGGATTAGGTGTAAATGTGTGAGTCCGTGCTACAGCATCCCAGGGAGAACCCAGATCCTTTTGACTATGGTGTAGATGTCACAACATAACCAAGAATGATCCCAAACTTGCTGTGCTTTGTAGCATAGGCTGGTGTGGAACTCACAGTCCTCCTATCTCAGTCTCCTAAATGCTAGTATGACAGTTGTGTACTTATAGGCACAGTAGACACAAGAGTTTTCCTGGTTGGTGGGTGAGGCTCTCTAATGCAAACAAAATGTGGTTTAAAATGAGCTGGGCTCTAGGCCTTATGTCTTCATCTGTGATGTAGTCACTAGGGGAAGGGCTTCTTTAGTGTAGGTCTTGCTGCGCTGTACAGGCATGGTTCAAATGATCATCTGTTATAAGCCTCTAGCTAGCTGCTGCTGAAGTGCTTGTCACAGCACTCAGTTTGTTTGGAGGTCCTGTGACTTTCTCCTGACAGGCCAGCCGTGACTCCTGTGTTTGCTGGTGCCTCACAACAGGCCTATGTACAAGCTGGGTGTGTGTACTCATTTTTGCCTGTGAAACTTTAGGATTGCCAGCTGTGATTGTCCTCCTGGTTTCCCTTTGGTCACAGGGCTCCTGTAGCTCTATGTTCTGGAGGCCTGGAGCCCCCTCCAGGACAAGAAAGGGATGACCCCAATGAAACCTGAGAATGATATAAGTCACTGCCACACCTGCTGATTTCTGTACTTTCCCTTCAGTCAGATCATTGTTAATCAGCTAAGGAGAAAGAACTAGAAAGCCAGGGGCAGAGCAGGACTGGACTAGAAACTGGTTGTGTCCTGGCTGCCTCTAATGGCAAACTGGCTGTCCCACCGAACACAGCTGTGAAAGGCGGGACAACTTGAAGGACTTCTGCAGGATTTTCCAGCTCCTGCACACTAGAGCTTTGTTGATAAGTTCCTTTGTTCTTCCTAGTCTGAGCTAATTCTTCCACCAGCTCAGGCCTGTCTATATATCTGGACATGAGTGTACAAGCATGTATGTGTGAAAGATACAGATACACATGTGCATGCAGAATCCTTAGTATGTTCAAGTGTGCTGATCACATACCTTTGTGGCTGTTTCTTGGTAGAGTCCCTAAAAGTGCAGCTCATCAAAGGATATTCTGAGCCCCTGTAGTGTCTAATTATCCTTCCCTAAGGGTGTTGGCCCTGAGCTCAGGTGCCCTGTCTCTCTGTCTGTCCATCAGTACCCTGTCCAGCTGCTCTCATGCGGTGGTGGCCTTGCTCTACCCCTTCTCCTGGCAGCACACCTTCATTCCTGTCCTCCCAGCCTCCATGATTGACATTGTCTGCTGTCCCA
Source organism: Rattus norvegicus (assembly GCF_021556685.1). Lineage (NCBI taxonomy): Eukaryota > Metazoa > Chordata > Mammalia > Rodentia > Muridae > Rattus > Rattus norvegicus. The sequence continues at coordinate 176,487,010 of NC_141534.1, read as the reverse complement.
CCCCTTTCCTGGTTGGCCTGCTCTCCAGCTCCCTTCCCAAACTGAAGGAGCTGCCTGTGGAAGAGGTAAGGCACCTGGGGCATCTGCTGGGGGCTGGGGAGGAGAAAGGCTGTTGGAACCTTCTTACCTCAGACCTAGTCTTCAAACAGCTTCTGTCCTTTCTCCTGGGAGGTTTATCTGGCTGATTCTTTCCTGTCATCTATCCCTGGGAACATGGGAGGTCTGGACACCTATCAAAGGCTTGCAAGAATCAGTCCCTGATCACTGCCTCTGACCCTTTCCCAGGCACTGATGGTGAATCTAGGATCTGACCGATTCATCCGACAGGTAAGAGCAGCATATACAAAACCTGGGCTGCCCCAGGGAAGGCACTGGGCACTCAGTCACCACCCAGCCTGATTTGTGAGCTCTGAATTTCAAACTCACAGAACAGACAGGGGTAGTGGAGAAAGTTGATTTCAGAACCCATAACCTCAATGGGATCTGCCTTTCTAGTTTTTGTCCTTGGTTTCACCTTGGTATAGGGTCTCACTGTCTAGCTCTGGCTGACCTGGAACCTGTGACAGTTCTCTGGGTGCTGGGAAAGCACAAGTTCTAAAACAGAAAATGGACCTCAGAATTTCTCTGAGCCACTACTTTCATCAGATAACACCTCTCTAGAGATGTTCTGGGGATTGTAAACACCACTGAAATGTGCTTTGTAAAGGTTTACAGTCATTGCTACAAAAAGCCTTCGTTAGTCATGGAATCTTCTTGGCTTCTCATAAAGGAGCATAACCTAGCATATCCCCTTTGGGAACAGATTGTCTATTACACCGCTGACAGAGCTAAGGACTCCCGAGTTTAAGGTACCAGGATACAGCCACTGCACAGGACTGTAGAGTCAGGACCAGCAGTCTCAGTACAGGTTAGGCCAGTCTCCCTGCTCCAAGCTCACTGTACTTCCCACATGGGTGAAAGAAGGATAAGGGAGATGGGGTAGGAATTCCTGGATGGTCCAGGCCATAGTGTACAAGGAATTAGCTGCTCTTCCTTCTGTGTCACATGGGCAAGTTTCTAGCCTTTCTGTGCTCCCTCATTATACAAGGGTGATAATGCTATTAGAAGTGCGGTTACCTCTCTGAACTTTGGACCGGGGCCTAGCCCCTGGGTAGTCAGTGTTCATCAGTGTCAGCTGTGATCATCCCTGCTGTCTTTTCCTTCTGCAGATGGATGATGAGGACACACTGTTACCTAGGAAGTTACAGGCTGCTCTGGAGCAGGCTCTGGAGAGGAAGAACGAGCTGATCTCCCAGGATTCTGACAGTGACTCTGATGATGGTGAGGGAGGAGTCTTTCTGCTCCAAGTCTGGACTTCACAGACCTTGAAATCTGTATTACACACTGGCCTCTTTCTGGCTGAGAGCTTAGGTTAGGAACTGGGCCCCTCTAGTGCCTTTTCTGCCCCAAAATTTGGCACTGTAGACTTCTTGCTGACAGGAAATCAATCAGTCCTCCTTCTTAGGCCTTGTTTCAAGCCACTGCGGAAGGTGGAGCAGGGCCTTCGCTTGTGAGGGATGTGGAAAAAGTAATACTTTGTCTCCAACTTCCCAGAAATATTAGTCAACTTCTATGCTTTGAGTAGTTTCTGACCTCCAATAGCTCATAGGCTAGGTGACAGCTCTTGAGCACAGTAGATGGTTTCAAGGACAATATGTGTGCTGGTTGGAAGTTTGTTGGGAAGAGACTAAAGCAATGGGAGATTGGAGATCACCTTACAGAATCTTGAGCTGAAAGTGAATGATTTTTCTTTTCCCTTCTAGAATGTAATACCCTCAATGGACTTGTGTCAGAGGTGTTTATCCGGTTCTTTGTGGAGACCGTGGGGCACTACTCCCTCTTCCTGACACACAGTGAGAAGGGAGAAAGGGCTTTTCAGCGCGAGGCCTTCCGAAAGTCTGTGGCCTCCAAAAGCATCCGCCGTTTCCTTGAGGTTTTTATGGAGTCTCAGATGTTTGCTGGCTTCATCCAAGACAGGGAGCTAAGAAAGTGTCGAGCAAAGGGTAAGGTTCCAGGAACTGGGATGAGAGCTGGGGGCGTCTTTAGACTCAATATAACTAGGTCATTGTAATGAACCAGTCAGAGTTCTGACCCTGTGGTCCTACCAACTGTTAGACCAGATGGCTGCCTTTTCCCTTTTGCCTCTGCACTGTGTGACCATCATGTACTCATACTGCCGTCTTCATACTTGCTGCTCCTCTCTCAGGCCTCTTTGAGCAGCGAGTAGAGCAGTATCTAGAAGAGCTCCCTGACACTGAGCAGAGTGGGATGAACAAGTTTCTCCGTGGCTTGGGTAAGTTACTTGTTACCAATGAAGATATCCAGGGGGGTGCTGTCCCCTAAAATACTGTGAATCTAGGCCACCAAATATACACAGGCTGTAGACAGAGCAAGAGGAAATCCTGTGAGGAAGAGATGTCCAGCTACTGCTTTAAGAGCATTTAGCACAAGATTCACAAAAAAGAGCCAAGAATCAACCCTAAGTTGTTTGGGGTTTTTGTTGTTGTTATATCTTTTGCTCACAAGAGCTGAGTGCTAGTCATCTTTGTTCTAGGCTGCAAAATATACAGATGATGTTAATGCCAAAGTGCCAGTTCTGCAAAGTTCTCCCACTCCTTTAGGGAGCTCAGCTAGTGTGATTTCAGGATAGCAGGGGCTTGTTTTGTCTTTTAAAGTTGTATTTTCCCTACCTTCTCAGAGCTGTCACTCCTCTTGTCAAATTGATCCTTTTTGCAAGGAAAAGGGGGGGCAAGGAGAGAGCATGGCTGTTTGGAAGGGATTCATGAAACATCCTCACCTTTGCCCTCTGTCCACAGGCAACAAGATGAAGTTCCTCCACAAGAAGAATTAAATATCTAGTAGTAGAGTCTAAGTGCTTTGCAGAGCCCAGGGAGAGGGCCCAGCCTGGGACCCTGTGGGATGTTGTGGCTACCTTGCTTCTACAGACCCCACCTCCAAAGCCAGTGCACCTCTGCCTTCATCATATCCCAGGATACCGTTTGTAAATAATCTGCTGTAAGCTTTCCTGTTTTTGTAACAAGCAAAGAGAATCTGATAAATATTTGTATATCCCAAAGGGCCGGGTGCTTTCTTGCCTTGTCTGAGCATGGAAGGAGTCTTGCTGGGTGCTGGTGACTGGCCAATTATGTGCAGCTGACTGTCTCAGCCAAACCACTGTTTCCTGAAGACTTCTGGCCTGTCTCCCTGAGGCCCTGCTGCCAGTTTTGGGCCCTGGAGAGCAGGTGCTGTCTTAATTATGTGTAAGAGGACTGTTTTTCTGGTTGTTTCTATTTTTACTTCTTAGTTTGCCTATCTGCCAAGCCTGTTTCTGAAAGGCAAGAACCACCCTGTCCCTATTTGCAATGTAAAGCCAGACGCTTGGGCCTGGTTTTTGTTCCTTCCACCGTCTGACATGGGTCAGTTGAATCATGGTTAGTGGAGCTCCCAGTCAGTGGTGGCCATGATGCGGTACAGGGCAATTTTCCTTCCACCATCCACCGATGTTCTCAATAAACTGTACATTCATTTTGGCTGAAGTGTTCCTGTTTCACTTTCTTCCGTTTTCTCAAAACCAGGTGAATTCTGGATGGATACAGGGTTTGGGCACTTGGTAAATGCATTCACATGGGTTCCTGGCCATTCCTGACACCTGTCAGTCCTCACTTAGCTTCCTTCTCTGGTAGACACTTTCTATGGTGCTTCTAGTGATGGATTTGCCCCTTATCATTGTGACATTACTGGGTGGCTGATTGTCAGCGGACAGCAGCCCAAGCACTGCTAACCCTGGACGTGGACCTGACCCTTCTCCATTGCCAGTGACTCCTCACCCTCATTTCTTCCACTAGAAGCTTACGTGTATCCAGAAAGTTCGACTACAGGAAGGAAAACTCAGGTTTCCTACCTACTTTCAAGGCAGACCTTGAATGCTGCGGAGTTTGACAGGATGTGAACTAATATTCCTGTCCTTCCGCCCTAATCTGAGACAGTCCTATCCTGGGATTCCTTCCATCCTTACCTTTCCCACTGACACCTGTGCAGGCCCCAACTTGTCCAATGGTGGAGTTAGTCTCCTGGGAAAGCAAAATTAACTTCTGAAAAAGCCTTCCACATAAGGCTTTATGTCAGTAAAGAGAATAACCAGAAAATTGAGACTTGAGTGCCATTGCTTTCAGCTGTTAGCTCAGCCTGGGCTTCCTGACAGCCTCCTTAGGTGCTTGGATCTAGCACCCTGGCCTCCAAACTTATAAGCAGGCCTCCATAAGCATAATCTTAGCACTGCAGGTCTCACCTTAATCCAGAAAACCCACGCTGGCACGTGACTGATGGCTCGGGTGGCATGGGCCACACAGCAAGCCTGGCATGTGTTTGGCAGTATGTATAGAAGACTCTCCAGGTTCTCCTCTCACCCAGAATTCAAGGTTCTCAAGCCCATCATATCCATCTCAAACAGCTATCATGACATCAAAGTCAAACTTAATAGTGTTTTGTTATAAAAACCTGTTTAACTATGTACTTTTGTTAAAGATCCTACATTTGTCCTGCCAGACATCACCCCCATACCCATAACATTTAGACCCCTAGTTGTACTAGGGGTGGCATACAGTATTGTGTCTCTAGAGTCATAACATCTAAAAGGGGTTTTTTCCATGAACCCATGTTCATTACTGGTAAGCTTCTGCCATGATAGCCTTTTCCCTGCCAAGTGACCCTTCCCAACTTATACTGCCTGGTAATATGCACTTGGCTACTAAAGGAGCCTCAGTGCTAAGTGTACACAATCTCCTTTACTCCTTAGAAACTCAAGACTTAGCTTTGTTGGTATAATGTTCCAGATTTAAAGAGGTAGACAATCAAGTTCTTGGTTTTTTATTCCAAGGTCTTCTTAAAGCCTCATCTTCCCAATAGTTCAAAGAGCACAGCTCTGATTCTAAAATATCCTCAGTTTGCAGTGCTGATGTGCTGTTGCAGGTAGACATGCTCCCTAGGAACACCACCTGGATGCCATCAAGTGAAGCTGGATGGAGCCTACACCTCTTCCCCTACGTTCTCCATGCTAACCTGTCCAGTACTAAGTAGCCCAGTCCTGAGCCACCTGTCCACTATAGTGAGCTTACAAAGTCAGGCAAATGTTAATATGGACGGCAAGGTTTTTCCCATAACTTAAGATTTTTCAGGAGGGGCTGGAGAGATGGCTAAGAGCACTGACTGCTCTTCCAGAGGTCCTGAGGTCAAATCCCAGCAACCACATGGTGGCTCACAGCCATCTGTAATGAGATCTGATGCCCTCTTCTGGTGTGCATGAAGACAGCTACAGTGTACTTATTGTCAGGGAGATTCTCAACGCGCAGACAAGGAAGGATGCAAAGAACCTACTCAGACCACATGGAAAATGTTTGCATTTAATTAGCCTCTGAAGTGGCTTTAAGCCACCAGGACACAGGCACCTCCCACACCCTTTATCTTCTCTTCAGCTCTTCTGCTGAAGAACTTGGCCTTCACGATGACAGGTTGCTTAGGGAGCTTCCCCTTCCCCAGAACTTTGTAGTAGCCCTACAATAGAAAAAGAATCACAATACACTATAGCAGACGCTCCACACCCCAAAACTCAGTAGGACTTGACTTACTCCCCCTTTTCAGATAGTCTATGTAAAGGATGGCCTTTAACTCAAATGTAGATCAATATGGCCTCACAGACCCACCAACTTCACAGTTCTGAGAATATAGCATGTGTCACCCCAGGTAGGTTATGTTTCTGATCTGAGCACTAATGGGGTCACTGAAAGCCCCTACCAGTGAATCAAGACCAGCAGATTTTCTACGAGAACTCTAGCACACCAGGACAAGTGCCATGTCAGGATGTGACTCTAGTCTCGATTAAGCACGTTAACTCCCCACTCCTGACCAGCTACTACCTCTACTAAATACAAATTAATTATAAGCTAGGAATGATGACTACCTAAAAGCTTCCCTTTGGTTTGGGTCTCTGCACTTAGGCAGAGTGTATTTGTGTGGGGTGGCTCTTAAAACACATAGTGCCTTAGATAAGAGAACGAAAGACTTAACCTGCAAAAGCCAAGCTGTATGTCTTAAGACCACTCCGGACCAACTATAAACTTCATTTAAAAAAAAAAGCAAACCTGTTAGAAATGGAAACAAATATGTGGTGGGCATGTTTTCTGAATTCTTAACAAGTGGGACCAAATGGACAGGAGTTCTAATTGTGACCAATTCAATTACCTGAAACAATTCTACTAAAATGTGGATTTCCTAACAGGTAATGGCCAAATATATACATAGGCTTGAATTTCAAACAAGATAGCATATTAAAGGTCCCATTAAGAATGACAAGCCAATTCACTCACTGATCGAACAACGTCAATGATGGGAGCAACTCCATTCTTGTTTTTTGCTGCATTGACCCGTGTCTGCTCGCTGACCAACGTCCATAATTTATCCAGGTTGACAGTTGGGCAGAAGCTCTGGTTCCTCTTCAAGTGGTAATGCCTCATGCCAACTTTGCCGAAGTAACCTGGATGACTAGGAAGGAAGGCAACCATCTTCAGAGCAAGCTCATCTTTCTAGCTATCTCCTATCGCAGTATAAATGTTCACTATTGTAAACATTGACACGGCAGGCACCTGATATAATTTTTAACTGGCTGTCAGGCCACTCAGTAGAACCCCGCCCTCACTTTTAACAGGGTCCCTAAACAGGGTTGATCTGAAGTATGTCACTAACCTGGTGACTGACTGCGCCATAAAGTCCACAGCCAGTGAATAAGGTCAGTAGTTTTTCTTCGAGGACTCTAGCACACTGAGGCAACAAGCAATACCTGAGCGTGACTCTAGCCTCAGACAGGTTCCCTCAGTTCACATGCAGTGTTTTGCTCGCTAAAGCTAATAACCAACGTTAAGAAACCGTTTCCAGAGAGAAGCTGTTCTAAGTCATCCCTTCTGCCCCCACTTCCGAAACACTCACTATTTGTCAAAGTTGATCCTGTGGTGATGCATGCCTCCAGCATTCCCGCGGCCTCCTGGGTGCTTGCGGTGCTTACCTGCAGGCACACAAAGCTACATGAATGACTTCTACCTGCTCGCATGCTCTCGTTTGTTCTCAGTTTACAATCCGTTTCTGAGCATGAGTTATCAAGACTCAGGGATAAACCTTTTCGGCCTTCCGCCCCCACTACCAACATAAAGTAGGGAAACTGCTATGCCCAGGCCTCAGAAATGTTTTCTTCGACTTACAGTTGTCTACTTTCCAACACAACTCAAAGGCCAAACGCCTAGAAGGCCCACACTTACCGATGCGACCGTGGCCGTGGCTCACGTGGCCCCGGAGTTTCCGGGTCTTCCTCAGTCTGGATGGCTGTATGGGAAAAACAGCAAAATGGTTAGGCCTGCCTAAGGAAAGGGGAGGTTGGAGAGCGAGCAGCAAGGCTTGCCTGCCCGGATTATGCCTGCAAATGAGAACTTGCCTTTTGAAGGATTCAGCAAGGTTGAGGTTACAGACCGGGAGCGCGTTCAGACGCCCAGGCCCGCGCGTCTAAGGCGACCCAACTCCGGTCGGAACACGCGGCCCCAGGTCCCTCGCCCCAGACCCAAGTGAGCCATCCCGCCCCGCAGGCTACTTGCAGCCATGGAGACCCACTAAGACCAGGGCAAGCAGCCGAAAGGCAGGGAGGTAGAGCGCCCAGCCGCCACAAGGAAGCGGAGGCCACGAGAAGAACACCTACCATGGCGGTGGCAGAAAAGAAAGAGGGAGGAGCCCACCAAGTCTCGCGAGGTAGAAGGCGCGGGGGTGGGACTAAGGCTCCATTTCCGGCCCAGAAGCTGGCCTCGGGAGGGGCTCAGACGTCAGCGACTTCCGGCGCCCGCCTCTTCCTTTCCGTGTGGGTGGGCGGGGTAAGCGGTGGCGCCCGCCCCCGGGAATCGCGGTTACCACCATGCTTATCTCTTTCTGGGGCTTGGCGGGCGTTTTCTTAGTACAATGCTCTCTTCTGGCGCTGTTGGTTCTGTCTCCTGGCCGCCATGGCGGTGTCTCAGAGCATCTGCAAAACTTCCACAGGTCCTCTGGTCTCCCTTGAAGGGACACTGCCCTTCTCTTTTGCTCTTGTCCTGTCAAATTTGAACAGCCTTCTGCGCTTCAGGGATCTAGATTTTGAACTATTTTCTATAAACACATTTGAATTTTCTCCAGAATCTGGCTGGTAAGCTTTTAGTCCTCTGGACCCGAGGTTCCCAGCCCGGTGTGTTCCTCATGCAAGCGATTCCTGCGTGAACTTTTTTGGACCTGTTTTGTTACTTGTTTACTTGAACCACCACACAATCTGGCATGTAACTCCAAATTACTAAATTACATTTTTCTTCCCGATTGAGCCCAAATTCTCTAAGGGTTCAAGGATTGACCAGTATTGTTTGTTTGTTTTTTCCCCTTAAATCCATGAGTTCCTGACATGTAGCCTGTTTACTAAGAATACAAAAATGTCCCACTTGTGCACAAGATCCTCTCCCCTTAACTGTTTTGTTTTGGTTTTTCTGACTTGATCTGTTAAACTAAAGAGTATTCTAGTTAAAATACCCTAAATTCTTATGTCTATTAGGACCCGTTTCTTAAAAAAGAGTGGGCAGATCCCATCCATCTGCTGGCTTCTTATTTAGTGTTCAATTCATTACAATCTAGGCAGTTTGGCTTTAGCCACACCATTGCCTCAAGATTTTTTATTTGCTTGTTTTGAGACAGGGTCTTACTCTGTAGCCAAGGCTGACCTGCATATATGTACTTCCTGATTGCTGGAATTACACTCCTAATTGGTTTGATGGGCATGATGGTCTATTTTAAGATTTATTTATTTATTATATATAAGTACACTGTAGCTGTCTTCAGACACACCAGAATAGGGCATCTGATCTCATTACAGATGGTTGTGAACCACCATGTGGTTGCTGGGATTTGAACTCAGGACCTCTGGAAGAGCAGTCAGTGCTGTTAACCACTGAGCCATCTATCCAGCCCCGGTGTATAACTTTCATATGTGGACTATAACATATCTTATTTAGCTCCTGTTTAGGTAGTCATGTTGGTGAGACTTCTGGTGTGGCTTCTAACACCCCTAGGAGACCGACAATTTCACAGTAAAACCTCAGATCTCTGGCTCTTACAGTCAGTCTTTCTGTCTCTCTTCTGCAAGTCTTAGGTGTAGGGGTTGTTTTATAGATTTCTCCAGCGGGACTGGACTTCACAATTCTGTATATTGATTGATTGTGGCTTTCTGTATCAGTCTCTTTCTGCCTGTGGCAAAGAGAAGTTTGTTTGATGAGGGCTGAGGACAATAAGGACAAATATTAAGAACTACCCATGCCTTCACTGGCTAGTATTCCAATACCACTCATGATTCCCCTAACCTTCAGCTTTTGATCCCTCAACCTCAACTTCCCATGTCCTGAGATTTTAAGCATGTACTGTCATGACCAACTCTTCCTGAACTCTCAGGAACTACCTTAATATTCTACTACTTCCAATAGCACTCCAGGCCATCATGGTAAGAGCCCCAATATCTTCAGAGTACCTTGAAATTTACAAATTCTAGCTTTATTTTATTCATGAGACAAAAGACACAGAAGAACTGTGTGACTTGTTATAGGTTATAAAGTTGGTAAGATACAGAGCCTAGACCTAGCCTTACCCTTTCTTCTCTGGATTCCCTGTTTTTACCTCAGAGACCACTCCCCTTTTGGCCTTACAACACTATAATCTTCATCTCTCCTTTGTCTCACAGGCAATAATCATAAGCTGCCCATGACCAGCAGAAAGAGAGGTTTGAGAGTAGGGAATCAAGATTTAAGAGATCTGCTGTCCCGTATGTTCAAGGCATGAGCCAAAGTATTAAGAAGCTACCACTAGGAATGCTCTGTTGATGGAGATAAGCTAGGAAGAGCCTTGGGAGTGGAGGGTAACAGTAAGTGAATTTTAGTGTGACCTGGAGCAAGTATCCAGTCAGGGCCAAGGGCAGAAATGGAATCCTGTTTCCGAGTTGTTCCCCAAGCACTTTGGTTGTGAAGAGCTGCATCCTGCCCTTGGGTCACCCGGTAGTCGTAGTGATAGTTTGATCTCTAAAGTAGTGGGAGCATTTTGGGAGTTTGTCCAGCTGTGGTTTTTGTAGACTGCTTCCTTCCTTCCTCGGTAGGCAACCAACCCATTGACTCATGGCTCCCGTGCTTGTTCAGAAAAGTCATCTTCTTCAGGTTTACCAGCTCTGACAAAATAGAGAAGGCTCAGTTCTTTATCTGCAAAGTTGAATAGTAGCCAGATGTTAAGACATTAGGTCGCCTCTCCCCACTGGACACGACCTTGAGCATGATCCATGAGAACTGTCCTTTGTGACAATTCTATGACGTACATCACAGCCTTGTGACATAGCAGGCGTCTGAGCCACTTTAGGGGTTCAGGGCTCAGGAAACTCTTGTGGAATGAAGCGAAGAGAGATGGTGCCAGGCAGCCACCTGGTGGGGCAGGTAAATCTCAGCCCTCTCCCACTGTGGTCTTGACAGCACACCATCATCTGAAAGAGTGCCCTGGTGGCCTCCTTCCTTTTCTCTTCTCTCAGGGTTCCTGATCGTCCTTAGTACTTCAGACAGCAGCTGTTCTTAGAAACACTTCCAGACCTGTCTTCTTCCTTTTTATAAAGGATATATTTGTACTCGTGTGTGTATGATTGTGTGATGTGTGCAGGTACCTGCTGAGAGGTCACATGAAGATGTCGGACTCCCTGGATCCAACTGGAGTTACAGATGTGTGAGCCACCCAGTGTGGTCGGTGCCATCTGAGCTTGGGTCCTCTGGATGAAGGGCAGCCAGGTCACCTAAGCTCCGAGGCATCGCTCCAGCCCCACCTTGTCTTCTTGCTCTTTATCTTTAATTGGATATTTGGAAAGCGTATGTGGTTCTCCTTTTAAAAGGAGATGCCCGGCCTGGCACATACCACAGGTCTTCAGTCCAAGTACTAGGGAGGCAAAACCAAGGGGATCTGTATGCATTTGGGGCCAACCAAGGCTACATAGTAAGAAGTACAAAAAGCCCGAAGTCCGTGTTTAGTCTATAAGGTGTTTTAGAATATATATACATTTTATACATATATGTACACATGTAATGGGGAAAAATACAACATGAAAAGAAGTTCTGAGAAAGAGCATAAACATCTCAAATCATAGGCTCACACAGCTTTATGTCAATTTTGAGATCAAGTTTATATGGTAACTGAGCTATCTGCGAAGTTGATTACAGTATGTTAATCTCTCTCTCTCTCTCTCTCTCTCTCTCTCTCTCTCTCTCTCTCTCTCTCTCTCTCTGTGTGTGTGTGTGTGTGTGTGTGTGTGTAGAGTATGCACTGATATAGGGCTGTATACACATAATGGAGGCCAGAGGAATAGTTTGCTTCTAGATGTAGCCTTTTCCTCTGCCTTATTCCCTTGAGACAAGGTCTCTCACTGGACCTGAATGAAGCTTGAAGTTCTGACTAGGTTTGGCTGGCCGTCGAGTGCCTGGGAGTCACCCATCTTCATCTCCCAACACGGGATGATGGTCGTGCATGGCTGTTTATGGCTTTTACTAATATGTGGGTGCTAGGGGCCAACTCCAGTCCTCAAGCTTTCACAGCAAGGACTCTAAACACTGAGCCCCTCCCAGGTCCCAATGTCAATCCTTTTATGTTGTATTTTATTTAATTCCATGACGTTTTTTGTATCCCTGCCCAGCAATAAGGATTTGTTCACTTTATTTCTTGTGGTGTCTGGACTCGAACCTGGCACCTTGAGCATTCTAGGTAAGCACTCTTACTGAGCTGTGACCTCAGCTTCAGATTTATTTTCCACAGCTGAAGAGTATTTTCCACACCTTGCCTTGGGCATGTGCTGTAACATACTAACCCATCTTGTGTATTTTGTGTTTTGGTTCTTTGTTGTTAAAGACAAAGCCACAGTGAGCATTTTGTATAATGGCCTTTTTTTTCTTCTTTTGGCCAATAACTTGTCTAGAATAAAATCCCAGGAGAGAGATTACTGGATTATAGGGTATGAACATTTTTATGATTCATTTTATGATGCTATTTTTTTTAGATGGGTTGAACCAATCTGTACAACAGCAGTGTGCACAGCTTCTAATTCCACTTCAACTTCTCAGTGCTCAGAGCTTTGTCGAGCTTTCAGGGGGCAGGGAAATCCATAGGTGACCTACCTCCCCTCCCTTCTTCCTTTCCTTTCCTTTCCTTTCCTTCCCTTCCCTTCCCTTCCCTTCCCTTCCCTTCCCTTCCCTTCCCTTCCCTTCCCTTCCCTTTTTTCTTTCTTCTTTTGGTTTTCTGAGACAGGGTTTCTCTGTTTAGCCCTTGCTGTCCTGGAATTCACTCTGTAGACCGGGCTGGCCTAGAATTCAGAGATCCACCTACCTCTGCCTCCCAAGTGCTGGGACTAAAAGTGGGACTAACACCACACCTGGCAGGTATAGTTTTCTAAAGCACAAAGCAAAAGACAAAGAGAAACTAATTTGAGGATTTTGATTTCCAGTCATGTTTCTTTCCCGTGTTGGACTGTGCTTGTTTTAATCTTACTGTGCTGCCTGACTTGTACTGAAACTACTGACGTCACATTCCTACACGTTTCCCCACACGTCTGTGGGACACTGACATGGAAAGCCTGGCCATTGAAATCCAGCACAGCGACACAGGACGAGGAGAGCGCTCAAGTCTCAGAGACCAGCTTATTGAATAGTCCAAACAAGACAGGCTTACGTATTTATGTTTTAATTTACTCTCACAGTATTCAGTTTCTGAGAACACAGAGGCATGGGTTCATTTTCCTGCTCTGTGAACTCTGGGAAGGAAGATCTTTTTAGTCTCTGAACGAAGACAAGTATTACTCAGTCATTCTCTGTACAAGTATTGATTGGCGTATGTACTCAGTCCTGACACTATACATAGATCCCAGGTGCCTAGGGGAAGAGAGAATAGTAAACAAAGATGATGACGTCCTACTATAGGGCTGATGGCCGCAGGATTGTATCTAAGACATCCCGCAATCAAACAGAAAACGTGTGTTCGGCAGTGTGGCAGAGTGTGTACTCTCGCCAGCATTTCTCACTCACTTTCCCACAGACATAATGCTATGTTTTGTTAATTCGAACTTATTTACCCAGGCAAACAGTCTCTGGGATTCTCCTCCCAGTGTGATGTGGAGTGGTTTGCCACACCATTGCTTGGAAGGTTGAAGACGCCCAGCAGCTGTTCCTTACCATGGATCTTGAGATGTGGTGCGACATCAAAGGCAGGTGGCCTGTGGCAAGGTGATGTTGCAGACGAGGGTTCCCCTCCTTCCACACTTTTTAAGTGGAGTTTTATTTAGCTTAGGCTTCCCCATGGCGGAAACCGCAGGTCATAGCTGAATGCTCAATGTTAAGTCGTGGTGTTTTCTTATTCTTTTAAAACCTAATTTGTTGTTTCTGTATCTTGGACCTTTGTTGTCACTATTGTTTTCTTTGTTTGTTTGTTTTTAAGATTTATTTTGTAAGTTTTAAAAGATTTTATTCATTTATTTTATGTCTATGAGTACACTGTAGCTTCCTCCAGGCACACCAAAAGAGGGCATCAAATTCCATTATAGATGGTTGTGAGCCGCCATGTTGTTGCTGGACTTCTGGAAGAGAAGCCAATGCTCTTAACATCTCTCTGGCCTCGTGTTTTGTTTTTATTTTTTGGAGACAGAGTCTCACCATGTAACTGGTTGGCCTGGAACTTGTGATATAGACCAGGCTGCCCTGCCCTCTCAAGTGCTAAGATTAAAGGTTTACACTACCATACCCAGCACTAAGTGCTCCCCCAGCTTGTGCTGTTGGGGATGTGATGGGACCTTTGAGACACAGAGCCTCGTTGGAGGCCTTTAGCTCATTTGAGGTGTAGACCTACCAGACTCCTGCCCACCTCATCACACTCTGGGATGGCTGAGTCAAACCCTTTCCCTACACAATGAGATTATTTCAGGCTACGATGATAAGAGATGACTGAAATAGTTGCCGACACCTGTCTGTCTGTGTGTCTGTCTCTGTGGACAGGTCTGTGGACACGTGTGCTTCCTCAATGGCTCAGTGATCTCCCAGGCCTCTGGTCTCTATGTCCCAGCACTGGCACTGAGGCACAGACTACTCTGCCCAACTTTTTCCTGGGCTCTGGAGAGTTGAACTCAGGCCCTCGTGCTTGCCTAGCAATGACTACCTACTGAGCCATCTCCCTGGTCTCAACATTTTAAAGTGCAAATAAAAACCTAGATTCTGGTGTTTTGAAAAAAGTCAGCCAAGTAGTAGTGGCATTGATCCCAGCATCCGGGAGACAGAGGCAGGCAGATCTTTAAGTTCAAACCAGCCTGGTGTACAGAGCTAGTTCCAGGGTAGCCAGGGCTACACAGAGACCTTGCCTAGAAAAGCCAAAAATAAACAAAATGAAGATTTGGTAACACTGAACCCAGATTCTTTTATGTGGGGATTGTACGTAGGAAGCCTTGTTTCCTGTAGAAATTGTAATTTGGTATCCTTGGCTTAAGTATAATCTTCCAAACTCCTGGGTCAGGAGGAAATGTCCCAAGCTACAGGGAAGAGCAGCAGAGGAGGATTATGAAGGGTCGCCTCAGACCAGAAAAGTACTGCCTAGCTATGCCTTAAATCTCTCACCCTCTGAAAACAAGAACGAAGTAGCTATCTCTCCCCAGCTTGCACAGTGTTCGCTGGTGATGGTCTTACCTCCCCGAGTGTCCAGGATTCTCATGTGACCTGTGGCCTGTAAACACTGAAGGGACCCTTTTAGGGGTTCATAAGTTCAAACATTTTTCATAACAATACTAACATCGTTTTACTGGATTAACATGTAGATGCATGGCGCCATCAGCCACATTTCACCTGTAGTCAGGAATCAGAGAGGTGAGTCTGATACTCAGGTCACATCCTCTCTTATCCAGTCCAGGCCCCCACGGCACGGTGTGACCCATGTTCAGGCAGTCTTCTCTGCTCAGGAAACCTTTCTGAAAACACCCTCAATGCAGAGGTGATTCTAAATCTCATCAAGTGGACAATGAAACATAACACAACAGTCCCACCCCTGTCCTCTTGATCCTCAACCACAGTGTTTGAAATTTCATTTTCATCTCATAATGCAACATTGACGCTATCTTCCTAACTCTTTGAAGAATTGGATTGGTATTTTGATGGGGATTGCATTGAATCTGTAGATTGCTTTTGGTAAAATGGCCATTTTTACTATATTAATCCTGCCAATCCATGAGCATGGGAGATCTTTCCATCTTCTGAGGTCTTCTTCAATTTTTTTCCTCAGTGTCTTGAAGTTCTTATTGTACAGATCTTTTACTTGCTTGGTTAAAGTCACACCGAGGTACTTTATATTATTTGGGTCTATTATGAAGGGTGTCGTTTCCCTAATTTCTTTCTCGGCTTGTTTCTCTTTTGTATAGAGGAAGGCAACTGATTTATTTGAGTTAATTTTATACCCAGCCACTTTGCTGAAGTTGTTTATCAGCTTTAGTAGTTCTCTGGTGGAACTTTTGGGATCACTGAAATATACTATCATGTCATCTGCAAATAGTGATATTTTGACCTCTTCTTTTCCGATCTGTATCCCTTTGATCTCCTTTTGTTGTCTGATTGCTCTGGCTAGAACTTCAAGAACTATATTGAATAAGTAGGGAGAGAGTGGGCAGCCTTGTCTAGTCCCTGATTTTAGTGGGATTGCTTCAAGTTTCTCTCCATTTAGTTTAATGTTAGCAACTGGTTTGCTGTATATGGCTTTTACTATGTTTAGGTATGGGCCTTGAATTCCTATTCTTTCCAGGACTTTTATCATGAAGGGGTGTTGAATTTTGTCAAATGCTTTCTCAGCATCTAATGAAATGATCATGTGGTTCTGTTCTTTCAGTTTGTTTATATAATGGATCACGTTGATGGTTTTCCGTATATTAAACCATCCCTGCATGCCTGGGATGAAGCCTACTTGATCATGGTGGATGATTGTTTTGATGTGCTCTTGAATTCGGTTTGCCAGAATTTTATTGAGTATTTTTGCGTCGATATTCATAAGGGAAATTGGTCTGAAGTTCTCTTTCTTTGTTGTGTCTTTGTGTGGTTTAGGTATAAGAGTAATTGTGGCTTCGTAGAAGGAATTCGGTAGGGCTCCATCTGTTTCAATTTTGTGGAATAGTTTGGATAATATTGGTATGAGGTCTTCTGTGAAGGTTTGATAGAATTCTGCACTAAACCCGTCTGGACCTGGGCTCTTTTTGGTTGGGAGACCTTTAATGACTGCTTCTATTTCCTTAGGAGTTATGGGGTTGTTTAACTGGTTTATCTGTTCCTGATTTAACTTCGATACCTGGTATCTGTCTAGGAAATTGTCCATTTCCTGAAGATTTTCAAATTTTGTTGAATATAGGTTTTTATAGTAAGATCTGATGATTTTTTGAATTTCCTCCGAATCTGTAGTTATGTCTCCCTTTTCATTTCTGATTTTGTTAATTTGGACACACTCTCTGTGTCCTCTCGTTAGTCTGGCTAAGGGTTTATCTATCTTGTTGATTTTCTCAAAGAACCAACTTTTGGTTCTGTTGATTCTTTTTATGGTCCTTTTTGTTTCTACTTGGTTGATTTCAGCTCTGAGTTTGATTATTTCCTGCCTTCTACTCCTCCTGGGTGTATTTGCTTCTTTTTGTTCTAGAGCTTTTAGGTGTGCTGTCAAGCTGCTGACATATGCGCTTTCCTGTTTCTTTCTGCAGGCACTCAGCGCTATGAGTTTTCCTCTTAGCACAGCTTTCATTGTGTCCCATAAGTTTGGGTATGTTGTACCTTCATTTTCATTAAATTCTAAAAAGTTTTTAATTTCTTTCTTTATTTCTTCCTTGACCAGGTTATCATTGAGTAGAGCATTGTTCAATTTCCACGTATATGTGGGCATTCTTCCCTTATTGTTATTGAAGACCAGTTTTAGGCCGTGGTGGTCCGATAGCACGCATGGGATTATTTCTATCTTTCTGTACCTGTTGAGGCCCGTTTTTTGACCAATTATATGGTCAATTTTGGAGAAAGTACCAGGAGGAGCTGAGAAGAAGGTATATCCTTTTGCTTTAGGATAGAATGTTCTATAAATATCCGTTAAGTCCATTTGGCTCATGACTTCTCTTAGTCTGTCGACATCACTGTTTAATTTCTGTTTCCATGATCTGTCCATTGATGAGAGTGGGGTGTTGAAATCTCCCACTATTATTGTGTGAGGTGCAATGTGTGTTTTGAGCTTTAGTAAGGTTTCTTTTACGTATGTAGGTGCCCTTGTATTTGGGGCATAGATATTTAGGATTGAGAGTTCATCTTGGTTGATTTTTCCTTTGATGAATATGAAGTGTCCTTCCTTATCTTTTTTGATGACATCTTCAAATATCCCCATGGTCATTAACAGTCTCAACATCATAGTCTCCACTGAAACCCAGGACAAATCTTTAAATGTGAGCCTCTAGGAAATCAAAACACAGAATACACATGTCCATTCCAAAAGGGAGACGTGAAACATACCAAGAAAAGGTCAGACCAAAGCTGAACCCAGCGAGGCAACACCTCATCCTGCAGCTCCATGTCTAACCTCTGTTGTGACTCCAGAGGGCTTGGATAGTCCTGTCCCTCCATCTCCGCTACCTGTGACACACACACCTCCTCACTCCAAGGCTGTACCTTTCCTTAGCAAACTCCCAGGGTTCTGGGATCATCAACTTCCTGCGATTTCCTTACAGCTTCACGCAGTTGTCTCTCGAGACTCCTTGGCCTCTGTCCTTCAGTAACCCTGACAGCTTCCTGCTCTGGCATCCTTCATGACTACAAAGCCAGTATCACATGGACAGAGCTGCCAGACTCTGCTGCCAAATTAAGTCCTTATGTGTTCGAGGCTAGCTTGATCTGTAGTGACGTCTAGGCCAGCCAGAGCTACAAAAACAAGGCACTATCTTTAAGGCAAAAAAACGGATTTCAAGCCACAAAGTTTGAGAACCACTGATCTGATGCAGTCAACTAACCCACGCACTTAAACCTGCTAAGAGACCCACTCTTCTCTACTGGAGCTGCTGTCTGCTTCTAGGAATTAACCGTGTGATGCGCCCACAGGACTGGAAGGGAAAGTCCATCCTGATGGGAACACAAAGGAGCCTAGGCTCGCAGATAGCACCGGGGGAACCAGGGATGTTTCAAGGGGAAAAAAGTATAATCTGCTTTTACCCAGAAGGCCAGGAACAGAGATAGCCAAAGCCTAGATGAGCCTCGTGTTGTCTGTGTGTCCAGAGGCTCTCCCAGGCTCCCACAAGCAGGATGGAAACATGTAATAGTCTAGATGGCCTTTGTGCTTTCTGTGTGGTGGAGACAACCCCAGATCTTCCCTCTAGGCCCAAGGCTTTCAATAGAGTTCACAATTCCTATCACAGGAGTCACATATCAGATATCCTGCACATCAGATACTTACATCACGATTCGTAACAGTAGCAAATTATAGTTATGAAGTAGCAATAAGGAAATAATTTTATAAGGAGCTGTATTAAAGGTTCGCAGCATTAGGAAGGTTGAGAACCACTGCTTTAGGCCCTTAAGATAACACGTGTAGTCTTTCTCTAAAACCCATCTTTAAGGAAGAAGTGACATGTACTTTGAGACGAGTTTCAATGTAATTATGCCTCCTTGTGTACATGGGATTGTATTATACCCAAATTGTACCATACTCTTAAATGTGCCTAAAATGCCTGATTTCAGACTCTAGAAGCTTGAACCAACAATAGCTACTGAGTCATGTTGAACAAGACCTCCTCCTCACCCCATGTGGATCATTACTCTGTGGGGCCTGGGGTTTGCAGAGGATTCCCACAACATCCGTCCATCTGCATGGTGGTACCTTCCTGGACTTAAGGGGTCTCCCCAAGTCTCATCACTGTTTTCCTTAGTGCGCTTGGTTCTTAAAGATCTAGACTTGCTCTTGCATAATTGCAGAGTCCTAGGCAGACTGAATAACATAGTTATTAAACACAGATACAAAAGTAGACACAAGCTCCTTTTGGCCATAACTTATGAGGTTGCACTACCATTATTCAAACATGATAAAACCTACAAGACCCAAACAGCCAGATTAGCAGTGTTAATTTCATATGCAGATAAAGTTTCTTCAAACTAAATTTACCACTGCAGTTTAAACATGCTTCTCACTTGTGCAGCTAAGTTTGGTAAACACGATAATATGATGTCCAACAGTGCCATATAAGTTCCATGTGGCAAGAATGCATGGTTCTCATGTCAGTTTTTCTCCTAATTAATCTCAGGTAAGTAGTATTGTTTGCTGTGAGTGAGCTCATGGGTTCAATACTGTCCCTAAAATCTTAGGGTGAACATGTAAATGATATAGAAGAGCTATGCCTTTAAAAACACCACTATTAGAGAGAAACAGGCTTTAAACAAATTATTGGAGGGCCAGAGCAATGGTTCAGTGGTTAAGAGCAATGGCTGCTTTTCCAGAGGACCTGAGTTCATTTCCTATCACCCACAGTGGCAACTCATAACCCTTTGCAACTTCAGTCCCAAGGATTAGATACCATCTTATGGGGTCTGTGGGAACTAGGTCCACACCTAGTGCACAAATACACACGCAGGTAAAACATCTATACAGGTAAAATCTTTAAGACCTTATAACCAAAAAAAAAAACCAAAAAAAAAACAAAAAAAAAACAAAAAAACAAAACAAAACAAAACAAAACAAACAAACAAACAAACAAAAAAAACGGGGCTGGAAATGTGGCCCTTATAGAGAGGTCTTGCGGTTTGGTTCCCAGCACCTACATCAGGCAGCTGTTGCCCTCTTCTGGTCTTTGCAGGCAACTGCATGCATGTGCATATGTAAACACACACACACACACACACACACACACTTTAAAAATAAAACATTAAAAAAATTATTAGAGGCTGGAGAGATAGCTCAGTGGTTAAGAGCACTGACTGTTCTTACAGAGGGTCCTGAGTTCAATTCCCAGCAACCACATGGTGGCTCACGACCACCTGTAATGAGATCCGATGCCCTCTTCTGTGTGTCTGAAGACAGCGACAGTGTCTCATATACATAAAAAAAAATCTTAAAAAAAATTATTAGAACTCATGAAAAAAAATCTGTGAAAGGGTCTGAGCCTGAGAATATTCCAGCAATTCAGGATGTGGTGTTAGGATTTGAGCTTTGTCTTGGTGCGTTATCCTGCTTCTGAGCGCCTCATCTTCCTCAGCCTGTACCTCCTGGTTTATTTGATTTGTAAAAGTGTCATGATCTTTATTTCCAGGGGGAGTTGTGAGGATTAATATGAGTATGTAAACTTGGCACTTTATAAATCTTCAACCCTTTCCCAAAAGTAAACTTGGATTACCCTGTTCACCAGCAAGGAGAGGCACGAGTGGTTTGGGGCACTTTTGAAGCCCATCAAGCTCCTTTAGAAACACAGAACCTAGCAGACACCCCCGGGAATGGTTTTTACACTGAAGATGCTTGACTCTCAGTACAGGGTTGAGACTGAAGGTCATGACTCGGACCTCCGACGCCTTCTTACCCGCCCAAGACCTTCTCCCACCCAAAGAATAAGTCCCTCTGCGTTGTGCTTCACTTGCAGGGTGCTGGCTCTACACAATGCTTCACTCGTGAGGATGTTGGTGGAAAAGGTGAAGCCCCAGACGCAGGTGAGACATGGGCCCAGGCCTGGGTTTGAGTTTTCCAAGGCAGCGTCTCTGCTCAACAGATGAATGTGTGGAAGCTGTGGCACCGACCTGCTCTATGTGCAGAGGAGACCTACGAGCGGAGGGCTCTCGGCTTTTACCGTGCCAACATCTGCTCTGTAAGGCCTGCTTCCAGGGCTGCTTGCAGGAGCTAGGGCATGTTCCCCGGGCTCACTGGACAGCCCCAGGTGGTAAGTATGAAACCTCACGGTTTGCCTCAGTGTACAGGTCAGGCCTCTTCCTGTTTTAAAGGCGTCAGGTGAAGAGGGAGTCAGAATCTAAATGCCCAAGGGACAGTCATTGCTGAAGGCATCTCTAGGGAATCCAGGAGACACAGCAAACCCTCTGGGGTGTGTAAGCTGGGGACCTTTCATCTCTGGGGTTTCCTCAAATTGGTGGCAGACTAGGAAGCCTTTTGAGATTTTGATTCAGGGTTTGACTGCCTCCATCTAAAGATCCAGAGGATATGGCCTAGTGTCCGCAGCTTTCCTGGCAGAGAGAGAAGGGCTGGCCTCCCAGCGCTGGTCAGGGACAAATTTTGAACAGGAACGGTAACTATCCACTGCTGAAACTGCTGCCCCGCAGGGGGGAGCGAGTACCTTACTCCTGACTGTCAGGTTTCCTAGGAAACAGTAGCACAGAGAGCTGTGAAGTCCCGGGGGACCAGAAGCAGGTCCCTTTCTGTCAGTGTTCCTGGCAGGGCGAGTGAGACTCACAGGGCAGTGTGGAGTGAAAGTCAGTGAGAGTCAAAACGGGAGCGCGCCCGCTCGGGCTCGTCCTTCGTCTTTACTGTTTAGTTTGTTTTCTACAGTATAACCGAAACGAATAGTAACACAAATCGAGGTTTTCTTTGGGTTATCTGGGCTAAAAGTGGACTTTAAATCTGGATTTTGATTCTCTGAATCCATGGCAAGAAGGTAATCTCTTGTAGTCGACTGTGAGTTTAGAATACAGAGAAAATAGCGTATATTTTCAATTTTTCTTTTCTTTTTTGAATCAGAGTCTTATGCTGTTAGTAGACCTGGAGTTATACCTGGGTCCCAACAGGTCATGCTTGGCCATCCATCTTCCATAAGCCAAATTAATAGTGAAGAGCAGAAAAAGAAGGTTTATTCACTGTGGCCCCACTGGGAAGAGGTTTAGAGATCCAGTCATCTTCTAAGTCTATCTTCTAGGTCCTGACAGGAGGATAGGGTTTAAATGCCAGGCAAGGGATACACAGAGCTAAGCAGTCTGGTCAAGATGTGGGCCTCTATCAACCATGGTCTCAGCTCTTGTCTCTCCTGTAGATAATCCCCCAGCCCCACGCCCGCCTGGTTGCCCCAAGGCTTCAGTCATTTTTTCTTGAAGCTGGAGATTCCTAGGGAAATTCTGATTTCTGAGGGTCCACTCTTTCATTAGTCTGTCACAAGTGTCTCCTCAGAATATTTTCATTCCTGCTGGACACGCAGTTTGTAGTGCTGTGGCCCAGGCTGGCCTGGAACTTAATAAGGAAGTCAGGATAATCTCAAACTCACAGTGACCTTCTGGCCCCAGATTCCCAAATGCTGGCATTATAAGAAAGTGCTACCATGCCTGGCTGTGTACTTGCATTTTAAAAACTAATATATGAGCTTTGAAACTAAACTTTGTTCATTAGACATTAAAAACATTATATCAGGTGTGGTGGTACATGCTATTAATCCCACCACTTGGGAGGCAGAGGCAGATCTCTGTGGATTTGAGGCCAGCCTGATCTACATTGAGAGTTTCCAGGACAGCCAGGGTTACCTGGTGAGATCGTGTCTTCTGTATGTTTGTATATACATACATTAGTACATAGTGTGTGTATTGTGTGTGTGTGTGTATGTGTGTGTGTGTATGTGTGTGTGTGTACACGTGTGTGAATTTGTGTAGAGGCAGGAGATTGATGTATTTCTTCTTTTCTCTCCACCTTAGTTTTTTGAGACAGGGTCTTCTCTCAGTGAAGCCGGAGCTGCTGATTAGCTAGATGGGCAAGCCCCAGGGACCCTCCTGTCCATCCCCAAAGCGTGGCCTACAGGTGTGTGCTGCCGTGTTCAGCATTTTACAGGGGTGCTGGCGTCTTTAATACCTGCTTTCATAAATGGCAAAATTATATGTATGCCAAAGAATTGTTGAGCAATTATTTCCTTTTTAATTTGTTATCAGTAAATGTTTGTTTTGTATCCTCATAAACCTGGGGTCACATAAGATTTCTTAGACCAAAAGCAAACGGAAGGAATTTAAGATGTCCTCACTTAAAGCATTCTGGGAATGGAGTACATTTACAGAGGGTGAATCTGGAAAACGTGTTACTACCTAGGCTATATATAAAGAACTCTTCGCAAGGCCGGGTGCTGTTGAATATGACACCTAGAGCCAGGTTCATAGTGACAGAAAATAGAATGGTGGCTCCCAGAAGCATGATGGGCACAGGAAGTTGCTGCTTAAAGGATACAATGTGGCAGGCTTGACTTTGTCACCTGGGTTTTTCTGCCATTGAATACCACAGTTCAGTATGCAGTCTGGTTATTAGTCTCTTATCAGGTGCTTGATTTGCAAATATTTCCTTCAGTTCTGTAGGCTGCTTTTCATCTTGCTAATGTACCAGTTTTTTTTTTTAATTCTTTAATCATTTTTTACAGTCCAGTCATTATCCCCCTCCCACTCTTCCTCATCCCATACCTGCCCCTCTCCGCCCAGTCTCCAAGTGGATATCCCACCCCACTAGACCTCCCCACTCCCTGGGGCCTCACGTCTCTCCAGGGTTAGGTGTATTTTCTCTCATTGAGGCCAGACCAGACAGTCCTCTGCTGTGTATGTGTCAGGGACCTCATCTCAGCTAGTGTATGGTGCCTGGTTGGTGGCCCAGTGTCTGAGAGATCTCAGGAGTCCAGGTTAGTTGAGACTACTGGTCTTCCTATGGGGTCACCAGCTTTCCCCTAATTCAACCACAGTCGTCCCCAGCTTCTGTCTGTTGGTTGAGTGCAAGTATTTGCATCTGACTCAGCTGCTTGTTGGCTGCCTCTCAGAGGACAGCCAGGCTAGACTCCTGTCTGTAAGCACACCATAGCATCTGTAATAGTATCAGGCCTTGAGGCCTCCCCTAGAGCTGGATCCCAATTTGGGCCTGTCACCAGATCTCCTTCCCTCAGGCTCTTTTTTGTCCCTGCAGTTCTTTTAGACAGGAACAATTTTGGGTCAGAGTTTTTGACTGTGGGATGACAACCCCATCCCGCCACTTGATGCCTTGTCTTTCTACTAGAGGTGGGCTCTTCAGGTTCCCTCTCCCCACTGTAGGGCATTTCATCTAAGGTCTGAGATGTCCTTTGAGTCCTGAGAGTCGCTCACCTCCCAGGTCTCTGGTACATTCTAGAGGGTCCTCCCAACCTCCTTCCTCCCGAGGTCGCCTATTTCCATTCTTTCTGCTGGCCCTCGGGGCTTCAGTCCTGTTCTCCATCCCCACCCGACCACCTGATTTTCCCCCTTTTCCCCTCCCTATCTCCTCTCCCACCCAGGTCCCTCCCTCCCTCTGCCTTCTCCTCATGATTGCTTTCCTCTTCCTCCCAAAAGGGATGGAGGCACCAATTTTTGATTATGATGAAATCTAACTTTCTTTTGTTACTTATGCCTTTATTTCATTTCCAAGAAACCATTACCATATCCAATATGATAAAGCTTTTTATTTTTCTCCTAAGAATTTTATAGTTTTATTTCTTGGGTCTTTGATTTTATTTAAGATTTCTAATGTGAACTGACATGTCTCAGTAACTTTTTTTTTTGTCTCAATGACTTTTTAAAACTAAAATTAGAACATTGGCCAGGAGTAGCGGTGTGTGCCTTTAGTCCCAGTGAGGCAGAGGCAGGTGGATCTCTGTGAGTCTGAGGACAGCCTGGTCAACATAGGGAGTTACATAGTGGGACCCTGTTTAAAAAAGAAAAAAAAAAAGCCCGGCAAACATTATAAACTTAGCATATTAATTAATATCAACGACAATTATTATAATCATGATGTTGTTTTCCCAATTATTCTAAGTACTGTGGGGAGTCAAAATATAAGACTTAATGTCAGCATATGTGGATCTCCGAGTGCCCATCCTGATCCGCCTGCCACTTACTGATTGTATGACTTGGGGAACTTCATTTCTTTCTTCCTCCTCCTCCTCTTCCTTGGTCTTTGTTTATTCTTTTTAATTCTGGATTTATTTCTTCTCCTTTTGAAAATTGTTTATTTTTATTCTATGTGCACCATGCAGTGTTTCCCCTGCACGTGTGTCTGTGTAAGGGTGCTGGGTCCTCTGGAACTGGAGTTACAGATAGTAGTGCGCCTCCATGTACATGCTGGGAACTGAACCCAGATCCTCTGGAAGAGCAGCCAGTGCTCTCAACTACTGAGCCATCTCTCCAGCTTGATTTTTTTTTAAAGATTTATTCATTTATTATAAGTACACTGTAGCTGTCTTCAGACACACCAGAAGAGAGCATCAGATCTCATTACAGATGGTTGTGAGCCACCATGTGGTTGCTGGGAATTGAACTCAGGACCTCTGGAAGAGCAGTCAGTGCTCTTAACTGAGCCATCTATCCAGCCCCAGCTTGATGCTTTTATACCTTTAAAAATTTTTTTGAAATTAAAATAGAATTAGAACATTTCTCCCTTCCAACCACTCCTGCGTATACTTTACTTATTCCCTCTCAAATTCATGGCCTCTTTTTCTATAATTACTGCTATCTATCTATCTATCTATCTATCTATCTATCTATCTATCTATCTATCTATCTATATCTATCTATCTATCATTCCTAAATATAGACATAATTATATATTATATATAATTATATAATATAATTACTCATTAATTCTTTAATTATTGTTCTCTGTGTTTCTTTCTATCTATAATTCCTAAATACAGAAATATAACCTGAGTAGTCCATATGTTACTTATGTGTATATATTTTCAAGGCCGACCATTCTGTTATTGGACAATGTTGGGGGGCGATTTCTCCTGCTCTCAGCATTCCTTGGTTGCCTGTAGTTCTTTGTGTAGGGTTGGGGCCTGGTGAGATATCCCTGTTCCTAGTTAGCACGTTTGTCAGTGTGGTCTTTGTTCAGGTCTTGTTTAGGTGTGGCCTTGGTGAGACTTAAGGGGCGTAGCTTCTCTGACAATTTTTAGGAGATGAAGCTCACAGCAAGCTTCCTGTTTCTTTGGCTCCTGCAATCTTTCCACCCTCTTCGCTGCTGTGATCCCTAAGCCTTAGGTGCATGGGTGTGTTGTAGGCATATCAGCTGGGGCTAGGTACCACACAGTCACATGTTCACTGCATCTTCGTGGGTTGTGGTTTTCTGTAATGGTCTCCACCATGTAGAGAAACATTTCTTTTCTTTCTTTTTTTTTTTTTTTTTTTTTTTTTTTTTTTGGTTCTTTTTTCCCGGAGCTGGGGACCGAACCCAGGGCCTTGCGCTTCCTAGGCAAGCGCTCTACCACTGAGCTAAATCCCCAACCCCGAGAAACATTTCTTGAATAAGGGGTTCTCTGTGCTTAAAGTGTTTGTTTGCTTGTTTTTGCCAATATGATGACAGTAGAAAACAGCCCATGTTAGTGTAGTGGCTATTCCTGGTTGTCAACTTGACTATATCTGGAAGAGATTACAATCCAGAATTGGAGGGCTCACCTATGATCCAGATCTTGAGGCTGGAAGACACAAGTTTCTGACCTGGATCTTGGCATGGAGACCTTGAGGCATAGTGGCCATGAAAAGCTTAGGCCCAAGCCAGGTAGTCCTCGCCTTTAATTCCAGGAAACTAAGGCAAGGAGATCTCTGAGTTCAAGGTCAGCCTGGGACAAAACAAGTCCCAGATCTAGGGTGTGGTGGCACACACCTTTAATCCCGGTCACACCTTCTGCTGAAGACAAGGAAGAAGGAAGATTTGCTCTTCTTCGTGGCTTACATTCTTGCCAGCACATCTGTTGGAATCTACTTCTGTAGACCAGCTGAAATGACCAGCCTCGTGGGACTGAGCAACTTCTAGATTTTTGGACTTCCCATTCACAGTTGACCATTGTCAGGGAGTTGGACTGCAGACTGTAAGTCATGATAATAAATTCCCTTAATATAGAAAGACATTGCATACGTTCTGCAACTCTAGAACCCTGACTAATATAGTTATAAAAATTAAATGAGAAAATGTACATAAAATAGAGTAAAGCTAAGAAATGATGAAAAATGCTGATAACTAGGATGAGTCAAAACAAAGATGGAGGAAAAGGCCTATAGATATAAGGCACTTGATTTGGAAATAGAAAGTCAATCGATTATTTATGTGGTATCTTATATTATTTTAAAAATAATTAGAAATTATGTGTATGTTTGTATGCCTGAGTATATGTGTGTATCCTACGTGTGTACAGGAGCCTGCAGGCATCAGAAGGGGGTAATCAGATGTCCTGGAACTGGAATTACAAGCAGTTGTGAGCCATCGGGTGTGGGTGCTGGGAACTGAACCTGGGTCTTCTGCAAGAGCAGCCAGTGCTCTTAACCCCCAGTCATCTCTCCAGCCTGCATCTTTTGTTCTTATGATGTGGTCACTGTTACCCTCCACATTTGCATTTGTGGGTAAAGAGTGGAATGCATTTTCTCTTCATTGCTTGGAGTTACTAGGACTGTGAGCGCGGTGTTTGTTGGTTTGTATCCATCCCCTCCACAGGTGTACACTGACTGCCGTGTGCCAGACCCTGTGCCATTTACAGTGTAGAAGATGAAAACTAAGGCCTGCACTTCAAGGAGCTGTCATCCTAAGTGAAAATGAATCAGTAAACACCGTTCAGGCCCAGGAGCAGCGAACCAGAGGCTCTCTGTGTGCTTGGGACTGTTGGGCATTAAGTTAATGACTAAACATTTTTTAAGGACTAAAGGAGTATCATCCAAGCAAGCTGTCTGGAAAGGCAGAGCTGTCACCCCCTCTCTGGCAAGTCTTGTGAGAAATGCCATATTTGAACCTGAATCCCTAGACGTAGTTTGAGAAATTATGCCTGGTTCCTGGTTCTTTGGAAAGAGCTCATAGCACTGCCATTTTACCCAGTAGGGTCTCCGACACTAGGAGACGTATCCCCTTCTGCCAGGTTTGTTAAGTGAAATGTGGTAACAGCTAGAGGGAAGGTAGGGAGATGAACAGAGGCCATGGATAAATAGGTTCCCAGGGCCCCTACCTCCAGCCAGATAGTGTAACGTTGCACAGGGTCAAATCCATCTTAATGAGTGTTTCTCCCATTGCCGAGCAGAGCAAGGAGTCATCTTGTTGAATGAAAAAAGGTCTTTGCCTGGACTTGGGGGTCCGTCCAGCTGTAGTTCTACTCTGTAGCACACTTCCTTGGCCCCTGTATCAGCTGGGCATGTTCTCTTCCAGGGGATTGTGCTTTCTGATTCGGCCATACCACAGCCAGCCAAATATACCATAGGCTCTGGACTTGAACACTCATTAACCGAGTAACGGGGCCTTGAGTCCACAAATCTCCCATGACTCCAGCCTGTAAATGTGTACTCCCTTCATGCTTGACCCTGCTCCTTTCTGCAGGAACAAAGATTCAAACATCCTGGTACATACTGTACTGGGCTCTTATGCCTGTGCTACCTGTTCTAAATCTAACAATACTATAAGGTAGTTAAAAACGCCTGCAGACTAAGGGGTGTATATTTTTCTCTGTTGAGACAGGTTGAGGGACAGCTCAGGCTGTTCTTGAACTATGTAGCTAAGGATGACCTTGGACCTCTGATACTCCTGCCTCTACCTTCTTGAGTGTTGGGAACAGAGAGGTGTGCCGCCTGCATGGACAACATATTTAAAGGCTACTAATGGAGACCAGAGTAAGGGCAGGAATTGATGTGTGCATAAGACTGGATACCGAGAAGGCAGCTACTCATACAATGAGAACCCTGCCTGGGAGTCAGAAAGTTCCTTATCTCACAAGACATCGAATACTTTATAAAAATAGTGTTAGTGTTAGGTGCATTGACCAACTCAAGGCCCCTCGCCAGTATCTGGAGTTTGCGGTTGGCAACCCAAGCTACGATGTTCACTAGGCTGAGAGAACTGGATGCATTTTCCCATTTTCTTTTCTTTTCTTTTCTTTTCTTTTCTTTTCTTTTCTTTTCTTTCTCTCCTTCCTTCCTTCCTTCCTTCCTTCTTTCCTTCCTTCCTTCCTTTCTCTTTTTGAGACAGGGTTTCTCTGTGTATTCCTGGCTCTCCTGGAACTCACTCTGCAGACCAGGCTGGCCTCAAACTCAGAGAACTCCCTCTGCGTCCCAAGTGCTGAGGTTAAAAGTATGCACGGCCACCATCCGGGTTCGTTTATATTTTCAACCTACGTGAGTTATTAGACTCTAAGTCCATCATAAGTGGAAGAGCCTCCGTGCTTCCCTTTAAGTCTCTCATTGAAAATAGTCCAGGGTCAAACTCTGCCCGGAAAGTTGTCTGCTGAGTACTTAGGGTAAATTCAACTGGCTCTGCAGAAATATTGCCACCACTGACATTTCCCGAGTCCCAGCTCTGACTTCAAGATGCTGAAGGTTCTGGTTGTTTTAATTTTTGCTTTAGGCCAGGGAGGGTAACTAACTGGACGTTTCCTTCCCCACGTGAGTAAAAGGAAAATTACTCCTTCTCTTCCAAGAAACTAAGTAATTTGTTACTGAGAGACTGGTTTTCATATACAGATTTTAGAAGCTACCTGTTTAGAATCATACTTTTCTGATTTTCAAAGTAGAAGACAGCATGAGATGTCGGAGGATCCCTGATCTAGAGCTCACATCTCTGGAGCTCTTTCAGACTCTAGCACTGGTAGTGCGGGCAGTCCCAGCTCCTCTTTGGCTTTCCAGGTTGAACCTGGTAAGTGGTTTGAACACCAACTAACCATGGCAGCTAGATAGTTCCTGAAGCGAGCTAAGGGTAATAGCA
Organism: Rattus norvegicus; assembly: GCF_021556685.1. Taxonomy (NCBI): domain Eukaryota; kingdom Metazoa; phylum Chordata; class Mammalia; order Rodentia; family Muridae; genus Rattus; species Rattus norvegicus. The sequence goes on along the minus strand of NC_141534.1, from coordinate 176,457,208 downwards.
TATTCCTTGTATGCTCCTAATGCTGAAAGGGGGAGTAGTCACTGTCCCTTGGTGGGCAGGCCTTGGGGGCCTTGGGAGGACAGAGAGAGGGGAAGTGATGCAAGATGCTACAACCTCAGAGTCAGAGAGGGAAATTTCTCTAATCTTAATGAGCAGCTCAGCTGGAGGGGCTCTAATGGCCTTGGTGAGGATGGGAGACTGCAGAACTGGCTGCAGGAGCTCGAGAGGCAGCTGACTGCCGCTTGCTTTTTCGAATATGCATGTTAAACAGCATGTCCAAACGGGTGGGGTCAACATGTCCAAATGGGTGGGGTCTGAGGCAGATGGTACCCCAGGTCTCTCAGGTGGAGGGTGGGCTGCTGACCTGAATGGAGCCATGGTGTGTAGCAGGTGCAGAAGCTAGAGCTCTGGAGCCCTGTCAGCAGGATGGCTTTTTAGTTCAAGAACAGTTTCCTCACCTTAATTGGTTCTCTAGGGCCCTAGGAGTAGCGTTGGCACCTCTGAACAGTCCCTGTTACTGGGAGAGCAATTCCCCTGGTGGTTGGAGAAGAGGTAGGTCGTGTTTGGGGGGGATGTGCTTGCTGCACCTGGGAAACTGGCTGGTAAGATTTGCAGAGGGAAGAAGTTCAAGGTAGCAGTGGCTGACAGGCAGTTTTGGAGTGACCGCTTGTCACTGGATCTTCCACTAAATGGGGGACTAGTTGTGCCTCAGTGCTGTGCAGGCCAGACAGCAGGAAAAGCCCTTAGAGTTCATCTCTACCTGGCTGCTCCACAGATGGGGCATTAGGAGCACAGGAAGGGCCTGGAAAACCGCTGAGGGCCACAGACTTGGTCATTGGCAGAGCCATAGAGTCAGATCCTCTCTTACCTGATAACCCGGGCTTGTTTGGGCTTGTAGGCTGCAGAAGCTACAGATCTATAGCAGGATGCTGCCTTGAACTCCCCACAGAGCCTCTTTCAAAGCTCAGTCAGTGGGGTCAGTGGCTTTGCAGGGAGTGAGTCTGTATGTCCTTCATGTCAAGTCCTAGGCTTCTGTGCGGAAGGAGACACAGGTACTACTGGGTACCGAATGAGTGAGCCCAGACCCAGCCTACATTCGCATCCATTGCAACTCTCCTGGTACAGAAAGCAGGCAACACAAGCAGGTGCTTCATCAGAGAGTGAGGTTGTGAAGGCCAAGGGCCAGACGTAGCGCACATTCACCTCTGCCCTTAGCTGGCCTCCTGGTTGTCAGGCTCGGAATGTGGATCTTGCTCTGGATCAGCTGCTGGCCCTGCCTCCAAGCTCCTGGGTAGTCCTAGCTTACCTCATTCTTTCCTGCACTATATTTATCCCGCCATTAGGTGTTGTGCTTACTCCATTAGGTGCTCTGCTTTGAATTTGACCCCACCTCCTAACTCTAGGCCTGGACTATTGGCTACCTAAAGTCTGGATTAGAGGTCCAGACCTATAAATTCAGTCACTTGGGAGACCCAGGCAAACAAATGTATTGAAGATTCAAAGCCTTGAATAGACCACAGGGGGAATTCAAGGCTGGTGAAACTGTTGGAAAATGAAAAGTAAAAAGAAGATTAGGTATCTAGCCAAGGAAAGGGACAGTCTTAGCACACTCAAGGCCCCAGGCTCAAGCCTCAGGACCACAAAAAAGAAATAGGAGAAAGAAAACAAGAGCTCAGCATTGGTTGCAGTTCAGAATAGAAGGCTCTGGGCCTTCAAGGCTCTTCCTAGTTTTCTCTCACAATAAGCTTATAGCCTTGTTTCCTATATTCCTCTACATGTCCCAGAGGCCCCACATTTTCACACTTTAACTCTGTGTGTGTGAAGGTCTTCCTTCCATGTTAGTAACATCTCACTCATATTTGAAGGCCTGCCTCCCATGTGACCCAGAGCTCACAGGGGTGGGTCTAGCAAGAAGCAGACTCCATAATCAGAATTGTATCCCAGTGTGGAAGATGGAACAGATGTTGTGAACTAGGGGTAAGCTTCTTTTATCTAAAAGGGACAGATGGTAGTTTTGGTTTTGCCAGTCATAAACTTTCATTTATAGTCACTTAGCTCTGACACTAGCAGAAAAGCAACCATGGTCAGTATGGGAACCAATGGTCCTGTCTGTTCCAAGAAATCCTTCCTTCCTTCCGTCATTTCTTTGTTCCTCCCTCCCTCCCTCCCTCCCTCCCTCCCTCCTCCCTGCCTCCCTTCCTTCCCCCAACCCTTCCTTTTGAAATAGGGTCTCTGGAACCCAGACTGTCCTTGAACTCCCTAAATAGCTGAGGATGACTTTGAACTTCTGATCTTCCTGTCTTCACTGGGATTGCACCACTGCCTTACCAAGTGCTAGGGACTGAACCCAGGGCCACTTGCACATTAGGCAATTAGAGATCTACATTTCTATCTTCAAGAAGCTGTTTTATTGACTGTATTTAAACCCTGTCTTGAAAAAAAAAAACAAAAACCAAGCAAGCAAGCTACCGACCCTGGCAAACAAAACAAAACCCCCAAACAAACAAAAATCAAAACCACACATTATGACCATTGTTTTGGCGTTGGAAAAATTGGTGGGTTCGAATCCATTGGTGGTATCAAGTAGAAATCGCTATGCAGGAGCCACTCAGGTTAGAAAGATATGGATGAAAATTAGAGGTGAGAAAGTGTTAGACTGAGGCCCATGGTGAAGCTCGAGGGAAAGCAGGGCCTGAGAGAGTTAACTTTGTCTAGGATAAAGAACCCGAGAAGGGGAGAGATGGGACTCTGGATGGCAATTTTTCTGAGAGGTCTTGACAGGTTCATGTTATTCCTGCAGAGTGGGAGCCATTGTGTTTGGTGAGGCATGATCAGATCTCTATTGTAAAAATCAATCAGAGCTGAGTATGGTGTGAGCACACTCTAATCTCAATACTCAAGAGGCAGAGGCAGGTGGGTCTCTGTGAGTTTGAGGCCAATCTGGTTTATATAGCAAGTTCTAGGACAGAGGCTCACATAGAGAGACCCGGTCTCAAAACAAAAACAAACCAACAAACGAACGAACACATTTATTCTGGCATGACAAGTTTGCTCTCAGTCTTTAATCCTGGCACTTGGGAAGCAGAAGCAGGAAGAGCTGGAGTTCAAGGTCAATGTCAGGTACAGTTGTGAGTTTGGGGCTAGCCTGAGTTATGTCAGATCCTGTCTCAAAACACACACAGGCACAGGCACAGGCACCTGCACCCACACGTGCACATGCCCCCGCCCACTCCCACACACATGCACACACACATACACACACACACACACACACACACATGCACACACATGCCCACTCCCATGCACACACACACACACATACACACACGCACACACATGCACACGCGCACAGACGCCCACCCCACACACATGTGCGTGCACACACACACACACGCATGCGCACACACACGCCCACTCCCACGCACACGCACACGCACACGCACATCCCTTATCTAAACTCTTCCAGAAACTGTATAGCAAGGGCTACTTATTGTATGCACCAAGACTACTAATGGTTGCCCACACCACTGCTTCCAGATAGTGAGGCCGTCCGGGAGTCTAAGAACGATTTGGGAACTTGGCTGAAATGCTGGGTTCTGTATCTGAAACCAGGAGATTTGAGTTTGGTAAATTCGGGATTTCTAGAAAGCACTTCGGATGCAGAACCCAGGCAAGTCCAGGTAAGAGAATGCTGTTTGATCTTCAGAGGTGTGGGTGGCAGAGAAAACAGGCTTCACACAGGATCTGAAGGGATGCTCTCGATCTTCCCATTCCTGTCTCCGTTCAGAGCAGCCCATTCTCTTGACTCCTCATACACCACGGCTACCTTCGATGTCTTATTTCGTTCACACACTGATGCCTTCTCACATTCAGGATCTCGTTTAACCTTCAACTGGATAAGCTTCCTTTCTGACTTGCCTGCCCCTAGTCATAGGGTGTCACTGAGCCTTTCTGGGCTGCCTGTCCTTAAGATCAAGGTCTGGATCTTTTGTTTAGCATTCAAGGCCCTTCAGGAGCATCTGCTCCTGTCATTCCCTGACACTCCCCACCTCTGAGCGCTCTGTGCTGCTGTAATCTGCCCGTTACTTCCAGCATTGTCCTATCCTGAAGTCTTCCCTCCAACTCACCCGTTTCCCTTCCCTCCTCCTCCGGCTTGTGTGTGACTGTGTCTCCCCGGGGAACAGAGAGAGCTGCCAGGGGCCACCTGCCAGGACCTTTGTGCATCATAAAATATGTGTCTTCTCCATCTGAAGTCCTAATCCTCTGCTTGTGACGGACAATCGGTCACTATGGCAACTGACTGTGACGTCACAGGAGAAGGACTTCAGGTGAAGTAGCAGGAGCAGGTGAGTGTTTAAGGAGACAGATTTTAGTGGCTGTTGGCGGTTCCCCACCCCCTGCACTCTCCTGCAGTGTAGGGGGCTTGGAGGGATCTCTCCGGCCCCTGCTGTTTTTGAAAATGATGCGGTGAGAGTGTGTGCCTGGCATCTGCGTGCTGCAGCAGTGTGGGGCTGACAGAGTGTGTCAACTTGAGCTCTGGCTGTGCAGGCACTGCTGCTGCGGGAGCCTGTTATTCCATTCTGGATTGCTATTTTGATACCCAGATTGCATCATTCTTCCTACGTATAAACAGGGGGTCCCCAGGGCCCTGCAGCTACTCACTTCTCCACCAACACTGTTGTTGTGATGAGCTCTATTTAAATGAGCTGCCGGATCGGGGGCAGGTTCCAGCCACATATGAGCACTGTCATTTTGGGGAACATGGAGGGCTGAAGGATTTTTGTGGATCGAGTCCTAAAAGGCCGAGGGTGACGGCCTCCCGAGCTGAGCAGAGGGACGGCAGAGCTAGTTCCCGAAAGTTGAAAAATCTCGTTTTCTTCCCTCTGAGCTTCTATTCAGAGGCACCCAGAGGATTAGGAAGGAGATGCAGCTAGGAAGAGAGGCGCCTCTTTGAGGTCTCCCTCTTGCTGCTCAGTTTGGGAAAATTGCTGCAGAGACTTGGAGATAAACAGGAACAGGAGGAGTCAACCTCGCTCTTTCTTGCAGGAGCATCTCAGGTGAGCTAGAGAAAACGCAGCCCTGGCCGAGGATGCATCACAGCAAGGAGAGGCTCCAGGCTGCTCCCCAAACCCCACCCCAAACCCAGCTCCCTGAGGCTTAGGCCCTGTGGCCCAGCTGGCTTGCTGCATGCGGGGTGGGTGCTCCTGGGCTCCTGGGGAGCACCATCCTCTAGGCCTGGTGGTGGTCTCACCTGTCGCTCCTCCTCTGACTTCTCTCCCAGATGTTGCTCTAATTACAGAGCAACAGGGTGACAGGTAAGCCTGGTGGCCACCAGGGGCAAAATCGGCAGTGAACCTAGGTGTGTCTTGGATCAAAATCTGTCTTTCTAACAGGTACTGGCATCTGAAAAGTCGGTGCAGCGTGTTTCTTGAAGGCAGTGCTGCTCGGAGCCATGGGGCTGTGGAGGGCTTCTGTGGGGGCCTTCCTTGGTGCTCAGTGTCCTGAGAGTGCGGAGGGTGGGAGGGCACAGGTGATTAGTGAGTCTGGCTGGCCTACCTGAGCATGGCTTCATTTCCCTATGCGATGTCTGGCAGAGGCGTAGTGAGGCAGCGTGTCTTACCTGTGGCTACAGAGGTTATTCTAAGCTGCTCGGTGGTTTGAGGTTTCACGAGGGCGTCGTAGTAGTTTTGAAGCTGTGCGTCCCTGTTTCTCTTGAGGCCTTCGTGCCATCCTCCATGTGATTGGCAATTGGGAACAGAGCCCGTCTATCCAGTGTTCAAAGCGACTCTGGCAGAGGCACTTTAGGCTGCCTAGATGGCTCCCACTGCTAGGCCAGAGAGATCTGGGGCTCCAGTGGCAGTTTCATGGAGCCCTGGACAAGGGATGAAGAGTTAACAAGCTTCACAAACCATGCAGGTTGCTAAGCACCGGACTCAAGATGGCCATGCTCATCTGGTGGCCTGAGCTGACCCATGCCTGATTCTGGGATGTCTCCTATTCTCATCTGATGCCAAGGTTGCCTTGGTCCTGTTGTTTGTGCTGAGGGATAGTTACCCACACTGGCCCTCCTTCCTTTTTCTGGGCTCAGCACATACTCCAGCCCCAGTAGCAGCCCAGACTACATCTTGGTCTTTTAGTTGAGTTGGGAGTCAGAGGAGGTAAAATGTAGCCTCTGATTCAGTGCCATCCATAGGGTTCCTGGGTATCAGGGCTTCCTTCTCTGTGTGGGAATCTATCCATTTGTCTGTCAGAGGGGAAACCCACCACAGCTATATCCAGAGATTTTTGGACTTTCTGCCTTCCTAAGCTTCATAACAAAGGGGACAGAGTTCTCAGAGGAAGAGAACTGTCCAGCGTGCTGGTCGTCACCAAGAATGCATTGTAACCACCTGAAGAGTTAGTTTTGAATGTTTCTTTCGGGACCCCCTGAAACTCCAATGTTCTACCCACAAGCCACGCCCCAGCCCATATCAGGGTAGTTAAAAGTCCCCCTTTATAGTTTGGATTTGTAGCAAAGAATGCACCTGTGTCTACATTTGTTTTATTAAGGCACAAAAGCCTCATTCTGTTTGCTTTTCCTCAAATATTATATTTCTTAAACCCTTAAGCACAGTTGGAGAATTTCATTTTTCAGAGCTGGGTATAGGCTACAGGTATAGTGGGATCATAAATGCGTTCTGATCATTTATGAACTATTTTGTACACGGTGAAACTGCCTAGTTAATTAAAATAAAAATATATCATTTCTTTATTATTGAATTAGGAAAGAATATAGCATAATGAAAGGGCCATGGTTTTGTGTGTGTGTGTGTGTGTGTGTGTGTGTGTGTGTGTGCCACACACACGTGGAAAGGTCAGAAAACACTTTGCATGGCAGCCCTCATTTTCCAGCTTGTGTGAAGCAGGGTGTTGCTGTTGTCTGTGACTGTGCTATACAGTGCAGACTAGTGCTGTGTGTGCTTCTGGGGATGCTATTGTCTCCCTCCACCTTCTACCTGCCTGCTGCTGTTCCAAGGTTACAGATGCTTCACAACACCCAGTGTTCTGTGGGTTCTGGGAATTTGAACTGGGTCCTCATGCTTGCATGGCAAGTGTTTTACCACTCAGCCATCTTCCTGGCCATGAGGACATGGTTTTAAAGGCAAATGGACTTGGGTTTCCATTTGCCACAGGCTTGGATAATTTAACTTCTTTTTTCATTGGATATTTTATTTATTCGCATTTCAAATGTTATCCCCTTTCCTGTTTTCCCCTCTCCAACCCCCTATCACCTCCCTCTTCTTCTATGAGGGTGCTCCCCCACCCACCCACTCCTGTCCCACCACCCTGGCATTCCCCTACACTGGGGCATCGAGCCGCCACAGGACCAAGGGCCTCCGCTCCCACTGATGCCCAAGAAAGCCGTCCTCTGCTACATATGCAGCTGGAGTCATGGGTCCCTCCATGTGTACTCTTTGGTTGGTGGTTTAGTCCCTGGGAGCTCTGGGGGGTCTGGCTGGTTGATATTGTTGTTCTTATGGGATTGCAAACCACTATAATTTAACTTCTTGGAACCTCAATCTCCCCAATAAAATGTGGACAAGACCTATTCTTAAAAGGTGATCTGATGACTGAATGAGATATCACATGTGGTGGCTGGTTGGAGAGTGGTGTTAATCAGATGCCAATTTCTATCACACCTCTTAAGGGCAAGAAACATAGCTATTTAACTTTTGAGACAGCCTATCCTGAAACTTGATATGTAGCTTAATGTGGTCTTGAACTTGAGATTTCCCTGCCTCAGTCTCCCGAGTGCTAGAATTACAGACTTACATCATGGCCCCAACTCTCTTACCACACTGAGTGAATGACCATGGCTTTGAGATCTGTCTTTCCAGGCCACTAACTCCATAGGGAAACCTCTGGTCTCTGTTTGTTTCTGGAGACAGAAGATCCATCTCTTTGTGTTATGGTTTCCTGTGTCTCAAGAATAATGTTTTTGGTTGTGAAAATAAGTGACCAAGCCTGTGAACTGAATTAATTCAATAGTAAAAACACATAGTAAAAACAGCTGGGCTTGGTGACACACATCTGTGATCCCAGTACTCTGGAGGCGGTGCCAGGAGAATGAATGGCAAGTTCAAGGTCAGCCTGCTCTACACAGAGGAATCAGGCAAGCCGAGGCTACATAGTAAGGCTCTGGCTTTAGAAGTTCCACATCCCTCATGCAGTTTAGTTGGTTGAGTGTCTCCATAGCATGCACGATACCCTGGGTTTAATCTCATTGGCGCTGCATAAATTAGGCATGGTATCATACACTTGTAATTTCAGGGTCATTCTTGGCCCCATTTTGAGTTCAAAAAGAGCCTGGGCTACATGAGACTCTTTTCTCAAAACAAACAAATGGGGGTGAGGGGTCCTTCTCTTCAATGTAAACAAACACTATAAGGAATTGCATTTTACATATGACACAATTTAAATATGTAAATAGTGAATCTTTGAGCAGGGCAGCTGTCCTCCAGTCTTGATAGTTAGCAGCCCCACCTCAGAGGATTAATCCCCTACCTCCAGCCTCCCCTCCGCCACAGTCTGGTTTTTGTTTTGTTTGTTCGACACAGTTTCTCACTGTGTAGCCGAGGCGGCCAGAATCAGACCAGTTGGCAATTGTTCTGCCTTGATCTCTCAAGTGCTAGGATTACAGGTGTGTGCCTGGTCCACCTGACCTTCTGACAAGGATGATATAGGTCGTGTGGTTGTCATTTGACTAACTGTCCTCTCTTGTCCTGCCTCAGGGAGTTTCCCTGACGCTCTACTGCTAAGGGCACGTGAGAAGGGTTGTCTAGTCTCCTGCTGCACCTAGTCTCCCTTCTTCCCTTTAACAACTTAGTACAAAGAATGGGGGTGATCACCCATGCTGACGGTCAGGTAATAGCAGCTGAGCCTTGTCTGTATACCGTGTGAGTGTCATCTCAGGATGGCTTTCTCCCACCATTCAGAAACTGCCAGGTGGCTTCTTCTTCTAAAAGTGGCTGTGAGTGCAAGGAGTACACACGGAACATAACAGCAAAAGAAACTCAATTATCCAATCTTGTAAAAACCACTAGCCATCCTTTAATGCCAAATGTGGATTATTTCCGTGTGCAGACATATGAGCAGGTAGTTAAAATGCACCGTGATGCTTATTATACTGGAGTTACTAATTAACTGATCCTAGGGGAAATCAGCCCTGTTTCTCCAAAGTGGAACATTTGAGCAGGTTTGAAAGGATGCATAGGAGTTTATCTGAAAAGGACAGAAGCAAAAACAAGCATTTCAAGAAGGAACAGCATTTTCCCAGACAGAGCCATGCAAAAGTTTGGCTGTTCCAGCGACAACAGACATACTCGGCATGCCAAAGATAGACAGCATCTGGCCATGAAGCTAGGGCTGAGACTGGAGGGAGGTAAGGCCAGGTTAAAAATGAATACCAGACAAAGGCTTTGTCTTTAAGGCCAAGAAAAGCAGATGATGTGTCATGAGGCCTTATTGGAATCATCTTTCCTGCTTTGATGTGTGACTGTTTCTAATGTGTGAGGACTTGGTACCGGGAGTCGGGAGTTTTGTGAAAGTAACTTTCAGCACTCGGAGCAGATTTCTGTTCTGAAGGTGAATCTGTCTAGTAGATGGAGTCATCTGACAGCCCAGATGGTGCCACCTGTGGAGAGTGTCGACCAACAGGAAAATATCCAGGGGATTCGGATATAATTCTGCCACTCAAATCTTAGTGTTTTCTGTGACGTTGTGGATTTTCCAGATAGTAATAAAGAGCTTTTTCTGTAAAGCCACTCCAAAAACGTGGTGGTTAAAGCAAATTTCTTTGGCGTGTGGCTCTCCAGGTTGGTGATACGGACTGGAATTTTCTGGATAGTCTGGGCTGAGTTTGGCCAGTCTTGGCTGTACTCCCGTGTCTTTATTGGATTGGTAGAGCACTTGGTCTGGCTGCTTTAGGGTGGCCTTATAAGGAATGCTTGAGATAACCATGGCCTCTTCCTCAAAGCCTGATGTCTTTCAGCAATCTGAGTCCCAGGTTCAACTTTTCACAGAACAGATGGAGCATTCTAGGAGCAAGAGGAGAGTTGCACAGGTCCCTGAGGTCTAGTTACAAATTCAGTGGATGGAGATGAAGAGTACTCTCTCTCCTTGGGGTATGTGTGTGTGTGTGTGTGTGTGTGTGTGTGTGTGCACGTGCGTGCATGTATGTACAGTGTTCATGTATGTGTGGGTGGTATGCACATGTGAAGATCACAGGCCAACATAAAATGTCTACCTCAGTTCCCCTCTATCTTATGAGTTGAGACAGGATTTCTCACTGAACCTGAAGCTAACCCAATTTGGTTAGGCTAGTTGGTCAGAGAGCTCCAGGAACTCGTTTTTGCCCCTATTTCTCCCCACTGAGCCATCTTCCCATTCCCAAGAGTCCATTTGATGTTAGGATCACAAGAGAGGCCAGGCCAGTGGTAAACGCCTTTAATCCCAGTACTTGAGAGGCAGAGGCAGGGGCAGGGGCAGGGGCAGGGGCAGAGGCAGGGGCAGGGGCAGGGGCAGGGGCAGGGGCAGAGAGGCAGAGAGGCAGAGAGAGGCAGAGAGGCAGAGAGAGGCAGAGGCAGAGGCAGAGAGGCAGGAGCAGGGGCAGGGGCAGGGGCAGAGGGACAGAGAGGCAGAGAGGCAGAGGCAGAGAGGCAGGGGCAGAGAGGCAGGAGCAGGGGCAGGGGCAGGGGCAGAGGGACAGAGAGGCAGAGGGACAGAGAGGCAGAGAGGCAGAGAGGCAGAGGGACAGAGAGGCAGAGAGAGGCAGAGAGAGGCAGAGAGGCAGAGAGGCAGAGAGGCAGAGAGGCAGAGAGGCAGAGAGGCAGAGAGGCAGAGAGGCAGAGAGGCAGAGAGGCAGAGAGGCAGAGAGGCAGAGGCAGAGGCAGAGAGGACCTCTGTGAGCTCGAGGCCTACCTTGGCTGCATAGTGAGTTCCAGGCCAGCTAGGGCTATATAATGAAAGTGTGTCTTTAAAAAACAAAAGGGATCACAGGAATTCTCTCCAGGAGAGGAAGAGGTTGTGGCACTTTCTCAGTGTGCTCCATTCTTTATCTGCTTTTCATCATACTGTGGAGAGGATGTGAGAGACATTCTGAATTCAAAGTCAGCATTTAAGGAGGACTATGTTTTCTCAAAGACTATTTAACTTAATTCTCCTGGCAACCCTAGTGTGTGTGTGTGTGTGTGTGTGTGTGTGTGTGTGTGTGTGTGTGTGTACATGTGCTATAGCACACATGTAGAGGTCAGAGGCCAACCTGAAAGAACTGCTTCTCTCCCTCTATCTGTGCGTTCAGAGGTTACCACGAAGGTTGTCAGGCTTGGCAGCAAGCACCTTTCTCCACCGAGCCATCTCATCAGCCTGTCTCTCTGTCTTTTTGCCACAGAATCTTGCTCCATAATCCCCACTGCCCTTGAACGTGCGTTGTCTTGTGCCTCAGATTCCCTAAGTGCTGAGAGTATAGATGTGTGTCTCCATTCCTCTCTATCAAAGGACTCTCATTTTTCTTGTTTCTTTTACATATAATGAAATAGGAATAGGTGAGTCAGTTGAGATGAGGCACCTTGCCCAAGGTCACTGGGTGGCCAATGTGATATTTGCGCTTGCATTTTTCTGGGTGCCTTGTAGAGCACTTGCCTCTGTAGTGTTCTTCTCTATGTTGATGGGAAGAGAGAGAAGACCGTTAAGCATTATTACAAGTCCTGTTATCACCAGTTCCTTTTTACATCAGCCTCCTGCATGAACACAGATACTTTGCCCTCTTCCCATTCCCAGAGCTTTGGCTGTTTTTAAATGGGTCTGAAGAGTCACGGCTGTCTCCAGGGTGGCAGCCTCCTGCTGCCTGTGTAGTTTAGATGTCCACCATGCTGAGGAATGTGTTGGAGACGGTTGTATTCCTTTGGGAGAGGGAGTGAGTCGGGCTGTTCACAGGTGAGGCATGTAGTGTACCTAACCTGGTCTAGGACTGTAGGTGGAGGCAGCCCAGCAACAGGACTCTAAGCCCCAGAAACAGACTTGTTGGTTAAACCAAGAGTTAAACACCTCCTACGAGCAGGCAGAGCAGGTGGATGTAGATCTTCCTCTTGCTAGAGAACTTCTGGAAGCTCTAGCTTTGGGATCTCTGAAGTAATCTGGATAACATGGTAACCTTAATGACTACTGCTGTCCTCTGGGCTATGCTAACCCTTCCAAGACCAGGAACTGGGACCTTGGGCTGTAGAATGAGGAACTGGAGCAGCAGGAGGCACCTGATGGTCAGAAGGAGAGAGGCCTGAGCTTGCAATGGCCTGGCTCCTGCAGAGGAGAGGAAGATAGATTAAGTAAAGACTGGAATGAGAAGAGGCTAGTCTGGTGGTCTGTAGGGCAGGCCTCTGATAGGATGGTAATGTTCATGGTAACTGTAGGCTGTGCTACTGAACAGGGATCACAGGGGGTGTTGACCATATCTGGATGCTGGGTAGTAGAAAGCCTCCTAGGCCTTATTATAACCTGCTCTGTTGCCTTGACTCCACTGTCTGTCTTTCCCTGCTAGAGCTCATCTCCTGCCCTGGATGTCAGCGCATCTATCTTACCAGAGATGTAACTGAACATATTTTTCTTCAGTGCTTTTCTCCTGGGAAACCCACAATGGCCAGGGTAAGTCAGGACAAGGAAATTTACAGGTGATGGTTTACAGAAATTGATGAGACCCCTGTCTATAGGTCTAGCCTCTGTCCCTGACTTGTGACTCCACTACCAGCTATTCTTATCCATCCATCTGTCCATCCATCATCCATCTATCCACCTACCCACCCATCTACTCACCCATCCATCCACTCAGGAGGAAATAAAAAATGTTCTAATTGGGAGAAGCAGAGCAATTCTCTCCTGTGTGAAATTACATGCTTTGAGCGGAAGGTGAAGGTATCTTAAGGCACATTAATCTATTTCAGTGTTTTCTTTTTTTCATGGCTCTTACTGAAAGCATCCGTACCAGGCCTTTCTTTATCTTCCTCCTACGTTGAAAATTCACACACCAGCTTAGATGTAATGGGCTTTTAATCTTGTCTGTGATAGTTCAACCTTTCCCCTCTGTTTCTGAATTTTGCATTACTTACTGACTAGCTTGCCTTCTCTCTCTCCTGGCATAACCTTATCACTGCATTTCATTCATTTACTAATTTACTTCCTTGCTCCTGCATCTAATTCCTACTGACTGTCTTACACTCTAGGGCTTATGGTGCTAAGCAGATAAACTCCTGCATTCGACTTCTAAGATGTTCATAGGAAGATTCGTCAATCTTTCTGGGTTAGTGGCTTCTATGAATTGGGCATGGATTAGGTAGATCGTTGGTCTGCGTATTCATAATAGTTTCCACCAGACCTAGCATTACATCTGCTGATGAAACGACCGTTTGGTCGAGGTGAGGAGGAGGTGTTAGGTCAGGCAGACTCCAGGTGTGAGGCATAGCTCTGAAGCTGGCCCTGTGAAGCTGGCCCTGTGTGCTCTCTGGCCCTGCATGTTCATCACCCTGGATACACTGACGTTTTAGGCCTTCTCCCCTTTGAAGAAGTCAAATGCTCTGCTTTTGCTTGAGTTTTACCCTTCCCCTCATCTACCTCTGCCATTGAGGAATCAACAGCCGTTTCCTATTGGTGAGAAAGTTCCCAGCCATTCTTAGGCCTAGTTCTTGGAAACCTCCTTCTGCAAATGTCCTTAGCACTTGTCATGTGCTATTTATTGTCCCAGCATTAACCATCTAAAGTGTGTCACCCTGACCATTCTGTGCATGCCTTAATGGAAGAGCCTTGGCTTACTGGTTTTCCTTAGCTTTAGTAGAGGATAGCCACTGTCCATTTAGTCACAGAGGGTGCTTTTCTGCACAGACCGAGACAGGCAGCCCTCCCGTAGACTGCTCTCCTTAGTCCTGGTGAAACAGTCCATCAGGACCCTGTTCCCTAGAGCACGCTACTTGCAGCCGCAAGCCTCCGCGGTGAGACGGTCACTGAGTTTTGGACTCTCTGCTTCCAGAGCTGCTCTGAGTGCAAGGAGAAGCGGGCGGCGCACATCCTCTGCACGTACTGCAACCGCTGGCTGTGCAGCTCCTGCACGGAGGAGCACCGGCATGTCCCAGCCCCAGGGGGCCCACTCTTTGCAAGGGCACAGAAGGGATCCTCAGGTACCAGCCCCCTACCCTGCTTCTGTGTGGACCCCTCAGGTGCCTCGAGAGTAGCTCTCTGACCTCCTTTTCCAGTCAAGGGAGACAGTGGGGATGATTTTTGAGTCTTTTGGAAAGGGAGAATGCCTCCTGCAGAGTCAGAGGGGTGACTCACTCCCGTCTTTCACTGGAGGGCTGGGGGTGGGGGAGATGTGGGGTGGGTGCGTGTGGGTGAGCTGGTGCTCGGAGCATGGTCTTGAATCATGGAAGCTAATCGAGCTCCTACCTTCTACTTCTATTTAGAGAGATATGTCCCCCACAGAGACTTAACAATCCCGTCCACTCTTGTCCTTTTGTCCATCCTGCACTGTTTTATGCAGCAATCTTTTAGGAAGTCTTCTTTGTCTTGAGGAAGAGGTTTTATGTTTGTCAAGCCCACGGGAAGCAGAGTTGGTTGCTAGTCTGAAGCCCAGCAAGGCTGAGTAGCTGGTCTTAGCTCCATCAGCACAGAATCCTGGTTCTGACGCGGCTCGGGTGGCTTGGGAGGGTTTCCCATTGTGCCAGAGAAGCCAGGGCAAGTGCTCTCTTCACCTCTGCCAGGCAGAGGGACCTAGGCCGAGAGTGGGAGGTTTCTGGGCAGCTGAGCAAATCTATTCAGGCTAAGCTTGAATTCTTCCCTGTGCCCTGAGTCTCACCAGTCCCAAGAGAGACCTTCCCGTTCACATCTCCTCCCTCAAGCTCTGTGCCTGTGCCACGTCCCTCAAGGGCTGAGCCTCCAAGGGCTCAACAAAACTTACAGAAAGGTGTTCACGAACAGAAGCTCTCATCTTCTATCTCCTCTGACAGGGGTCAACGGCGGCTCTGGGGACTTCGCCTTGTACTGCCCTCTGCACACACACGAGGTGCTCAAGCTCTTCTGTGAAACATGTGATGTGCTCACCTGCCACAGCTGCCTGATGGTGGAGCACAAGGAGCACAGGTGGGGCTGCCGGGTTGTCTGAGTGGGGATGGGAGGCTCTGCGAGAGTTCTGGCCTGCGAGGTACCAAAGCCCTCTCTCTCCCTGATGCAGGGAGGGTATGGTGGCATTCTGTAATCCCAGCACTTGTAGGGCTGAGGCAGGGGGACAGTCCAGGCTACACCAGAAGATAATCTGATTATACAGTGAAACTCTCTCTCAAGAAACAAAACAAAACACAAAGCAATCCTCTCTGCTAACCCAACCTGCAGCACGGGCTGAGGTGTCTCTTCTCTCGTGGGACTTATTTAAATTCCAAGTCTGATGGACCGAGAGAGGCTTCGGTGCTGCCTTTGACTCAGTGTGTGATCCCGGCCTCTGAGGCCGAGAGTGCACTGTGCTCAGGGGAGGAGCCATAACTCCTCAGCTCTTGCCTTGTCTCCTCTCTTAGGTGCAGACATGTGGAAGAAGTTCTACAAAACCAGAGGATGCTTCTGGAAAGCGTGACTACCCAGGTGGCACATAAGAAGTCCAGCCTGCAGACATCGGCAAAGCAAATCGAGGACAGGTAGCCCAGGCCATAGCTTGCTAGTGCTGAAAACATCTGCTCTTTCACCTCTGGCAGATAAGCCTGTGTAGCCCTTTACGTGGAGGTCTCAATATCAGTGAGGTGTGTGTGTGAGCTATCGGTCAGTGACTGGGGCTGGGCCATTTCAGGACAATCAGAGTTAGTATGGGCCAAAGTTCTGTTCTTTATGAATCAGCTGGAAACGGGTACCTGAGAGCGAGCATGCACAGTCCATAGACTCTGGAGAAGGAAATGCTATTTACTGTGGGATAGCAACAAGTTAGTTATGATCTGTCCATTCTTGTTTCCCATGTAAATATGTAAGTGGCTTGTTATCACTGTATGCTATGACTGGTATTCGGAAGAGTAGGGATTGTGAACCACTGGGTTGGGAAACATATTGTTTGGTTGTAATTCTTTTTTTTATTGGATATTTTTTATTTACAGTTCAAATGTCATCCCCTTTCCAGGTTTCCTATCCATAAACCCCCTTCTTCTATGAGGGTGTTCCCCCACCCAACCACCTACCCATTCCTGCCTCCATGCCTTGGCATTCTCCTACACTGGGGGGTGCAACCTTGGCAGGACTAAGGGCTTCTCCTCCCATTGGTGCCCAACAAGGCCATCCTCTGCTACATATGCAACTGGAGCCATAGGTCTGTCCATGTGTACTCTTTAGATGGTGGTTTAGTCCCTGGGAGCTCTAGTTAGTTGGTATTTGTTCTTATGGGATTATAAACCCCTTCAGCTCCTTCAATCCTTTCTCTAACTTCTCCAACAGGGACCCCGTTCTCAGTTTAGTGGTTGGCTGCGAGTATCTGCCTCTGTATTTGTCATGCTCTGGCAGAGCCTCTCAGGAGACAGCTATATCAGGCTTCTATCAGCATGCACTTCACTAATATTGCCTGGGTTTGGTGGCTGTATGTATATGGGCTGGATCCCCAGCTGGGGCAGTCTCTGGATGGCCTTTCCTTCAGTCTCTGCTCCAAGCTTTGTCTCAATATCTCCTCCTGTGAATATTTTTGTTCCCCCTTTTAAGAGGGACTGAAGCATCTGCACTTTGGTCATCCTTCTTCTTGAGCTTCATGTGGTCTGCGGATTGTATCTTGGATAATCTAAACTTTTGGGCTAATATCACTTATCAGTGAGTGCATACCATGTGTGTTTTTTGTGCTTGGCTTACCTCACTCAAGATATTTTCTAGTTCCCTCCATTTGCCTATGAATTTCATAAAGTCATTGTTTTTAATAGCTGAGTAATATTCCATTGTGTAGATGTACTACATTTTCTGTATCTATTCCTCTGTTGAAGGGCATCTTGGTTCTTTCCAGCTTCTGGCTATTATAAATAAGGCTGCTATGAACATAGTGGAGCATGTGTCTTTTTTATATGTTGGGGCATCTTTTGGGTATATGCCTAAGAGAGGTATAGCTGGGTCCTCAGGTAGTTCAATGTCCAATTTTCTGAGGAACCTCCAGACTGATTTCCAGAGTGGTTGTACCAATCTGTAATCCCATCAGCAATGGAGGAGTGTTCCTCTTTCTCCGCATCCTCGCCAGCATTTGCTGTCACCTGAGTTTTTGATCTTAGCCATTCTGACTGGTGTGAGGTAAAATCTCAGGGTTGTTTTGATTTGGTTTCCCTGATGACTAAGGATGTTGAACATTTCTTTAGGTGTTTCTCAGCCATTCAATATTCCTCAGCTGTGAATTCTTTGTTTAGCTCTGAACTCCCATTTTTTTTTAAATAGGGTTTATTTGTCTCCCTGTGGTCTAACTTCTTGAGTTCTTTGTATATTTTGGATATAAGCCCTCTATCTGTTTTAGGATTGGTAAAGATCTTTTCCCAATCTGTTGGTTGCCATTTTGTCCTAATGACAGTGACCTTTGCCTTACAGAAGCTTTGCAATTTTAAGAGGTCCCATTTATCAATTCTTGATCTTAGAGCATAAGCCATTGGTGTTCTGTTCAGGACAATTTCCCAGGGCCTATGTGCTTGAGGCTCTTCTCCACTTTTTCTTCTATTTGATTGAGTGTATCTGGTTTGATGTGGAGGTCCTTGATCCACTTGGATTTGAGCTTTGTACAGGGTGATAAGAATGGATCAATTTTCATTCTTCTACATGCTGACTGCAGTCAGCACCATTTGTTGTAATTATTTCAGTTAAAGCTTCTCTTCATTTTACCAATGAGGAGACAGAGGCTCAGAGAGTTAGGTGACTTACCTGAGCTAAGGACTGTGGCAACCACAAAGCCTATAACCTTTATCTGTTAAAGATTCTTCATGAGATAATAAATGAAGCCCTTAAAGATATGTAATTCATTGATTTAGCACTTCACAGGAATGTGCAACTGAACATTTCCATCACCCTCAAAAGAAACACCAAATATGTCATTGATCATTGCCCTTAGATACACTACCTTAGTTCTACGAGTCTCAGTACTCCACTCTTGGGCACTCTCTCTCCCACTTCTTGGAGCACCTTCCTTTTGGACAATACGTCATATGAAATCGTACACATATATCCCAGTGTGCTACCTGGTGAGCTACTGGTTGGGCTTGACTGTGGACTTGAGGTTTACCCAGAGGAAGCCCATTTAGATCAAGGGGTCTGGGAGGGACACGGAATAGGGCTGAGGAAAGGTCTCCTTTTCTTTGGTACCTGCTTGTCCCTGATCTCAAGGTACCCCAAGTGCTTGCTGTCTCTCAGCAAGCAGGAATGGGATCCACATGTTCTGTCACATCATGTTTCTAGGATTTTCGAAGTGAAACATCAGCATAGGAAGGTGGAAAACCAGATCAAAATGGCCAAGATGGTCCTCATGAACGAGCTGAACAAACAGGCCAATGGACTCATAGAAGAGCTTGAGGTATGTGTGTGCACCTCAGGAGCAGAAATGTGTGTGCATGCAGATATGCGGCCTTTGTAGCAACCTCAGTGCACACTGTATTTTAAACTTTCTGGTCTGTATGCAAGAGATGTAGACATTCATTCATTCACTCACTTATTCATTCATTCATAATTTGTATTTATCACCATTCCACATTTGTTTGTAAAAGTCTCTCACCATCTCTTCCCCCATTCTCCATCAGCAAACAGCTCCAGGCTGTTTTCAGAAGTTCTCTTGTGGGGTTGGGGATTTAGCTCAGTGATAGAGTGCTTGCCCAGGAAGCGCAAGGCCCTGGGTTCGGTCCCCAGCTCCGGAAAAAAAAAAAAAAAAAAAAAAAGAAGTTCTCTTGTCTGATGCCATCAGTGTTCATACTGATACACAGTGGTCACTAGACTTCCCAAATAGGTCCACAAACGACACTGGGACTCTGTCTTTTCTCTGTGCACCAGGGCATTACTAATGAGAGAAAGCGAAAGCTGGAGCAGCAGCTACAGAGCATCATGGTTCTCAACCGTCAGTTTGAGCATGTGCAGAATTTCATCAATTGGGCTGTCTGCAGCAAAACCAGTGTCCCCTTCCTTTTCAGCAAAGAGCTGGTAAGAGGAACCCTGCCCCTCCAGCTTGTCTGAAAGCAGATCAGAATAGAGCTTGCATCACAAGGGGGAGGGACCATCCTTGGAAGTGTATGGTTTTGGGAGGAAAAAGGAGTAAGATAGTAGGTCCAGCAATCTGTCTCACGCAGCCATGGTTTGGGGTTAGTAAGACAATGTCATTTTCTACCAAGTTCCATAGCCCAAGGGACCCAGTTGCAGAAATGATCTCGCTTCCTTCCAGATATCTCAGCAAGGAAGACCTGTAGTTCTCATGGATTCAGATATAGTCCTGGGCACACGCAGTGTGCAGAGATCTCACAGAAGTCTACTAGGTCTAAGTTGAGAAACAGGAGAAAAGCAGGTGTTGGAGAAGATTTAAAGTCTTGGGCTTGGGAGGATGGTGATACCCTGGAGAAGGAGGAGGTGTTTGTTTGTTTGTTTGTTTGTTTGTTGACAGAGTCTTGTTAGGTAGCTCGTGCAGTCCTCAAACTTGAGATCCTCCTGTCTCTTTTCCCTGAGTGCAGCACTCCAGGCTGGAGGAGGATGAGATTTGAGAGGGGGTTGCATTGACTCTAAGGTGACTGGAAGGTATCTGAAAAGGGATGTGGAAAGAGCTGGTCTGATGGAGGAGTCTGAAAGTCAAAAGGAGATCGGGGCTGGAGATTAGGATGTTGTGGCAGTTACTGGGACAATCACCATGGCAGCATCATGTAGGAGAGGAGAGATCTGAAACTAGGGTGTGCCATCATTTCTATAAAAGGGAGAAGGCTGAGGAGCATACCTAGAGTCTAGAGGGCAGGCAAAGAAGCACAGTGCGCAGATTTCAAAAGAGCTCTAACTGAAGTGTCTGCTGGCCATACTACAGAAGTGAGACAGGAAGGACAGGGACAGGCTGCCCCAAAGCCGTAGTCCCAAGGACTCTGGTGATTGTTTTTTTTTTTTTTTAAATGTGCATTGGTGTTTTGCCTGCACGTATGTCTGTGTGGGAGTGTCAGATCTTGGAGTTACAGACAGTTGTGAGCTGTCACTGTGGGTGCTGGGAATTGAACCCTAGTCTTTTGAAAGAGCCATCTCTCCAGCCCTGCCTGGCGATCTTATAAGGAAGTTGCAGCAAAGTAGAGTCAGAAGTCAGATGAGGAGCTTGGGCATGGGAGGTGGGGGTCAGGAGGGAAGGGAAAGGAGACAAGGATGGAAAGCTGGGGGGACCTTTGCCTTTTGTAAGCCTGGCAGACTTTTGCACTTACATGTGGGAGAGGTTGACAGTAAACAGAGGTGGGTGGGGTGCATTCTGAGAAAGCTGGCAGAGTGCGAGGCTGGCCGGCCTCAGACAAGGGCAGTGCACACGGTTCAGGGTACAAAGCAGAGGGATTGGGATTTTGGAGAATTTGGATTTTTGTCATTTCTGAGACAGGGTCCAGGCAGGCTTCAAACTCACTTTGTAGCTCAGCATGACTTGAACTTTTGATTCTCCTGAATTGTATTATGGGGGTGGACCACCATGCTGGGCTTCTGTGGTGCTGGGTATTGAACCTAGGGTTTCCTGTACACTAGGCAAACTACTAACTGAGCTACAGCCTCCGTTCCTGGAGCACTCGCTTTTTGTGGTCTCTTTTTCCCCCTGTCAGTTACAAGGTGGTAGATAATAAAAAGGTCAGAGAGAGGGTGAAACGTCAGGGTGAACGACCTAGCATGGAAGCGGAAGCTGATAAAGAAGTTCCCAAGTCTGAGGGAACCCTCCAAGGGAGCCCCTGAGCTAATGTTCACTTACATGGTCTTGGACCAGGCTTTAGGATGCCTGGATTGACCTGAGGTTAGCACTGGTAGTGGGGAGAGACTTAGAACACTGTCGATATGGGACCTGAAGGTAATGAGGAATGGGAAGCCTGTGGACTGCAGGAGAGGCAGTCGCAGAGTTCAGTGAGATTGGGGAGCATGTCTCAAGGCAGTAGGAGTGCCTTAGAGTCAGGAAGTGGGTTGTAGGAGTTTATGGCCTCCTGGGTAGAATGAGTCCAGGTGATGAATGTGTAGGTATAGGGACTGAGCTGGAGCAGATGGAAGTTGATTGGCATTAGAGAAACCAAGAATGATACACGTAACTATGTGCACTCAACAGGTTGCATTATGGGATATATCTGTATTTGCGTACATATATGCCTGCAAAAACAATGATGAGAAAGAAACCTTGGTGAGTGGTGCTAGTGCACGCCTTTAACAGCACACTTAGGAGGCAGAGGCAGGCTGATCTCTCTCTGTGAGTTCAAGGCCAGCCAAAGCTATACAGAGAAACCCTGTCTCAAAAACCAGAAAAAACCCAAACCCAAACCCAAACCAAAAAAAGGTGTAAATTTTAAGGAGAGCGGGGAGGGGTATATGCAAGGATTTGGAGGGAAGACAGGAAAGGGAGAAATTTTGTAATTAAAATATAATCTCAGAAACAAACAAAAGAGATCAAGACTAGGAACCGGGACTAGAGCTAACTGTAGAGTATTTGCCTAGAATGTTCAAAGCTCTAGGTTGATACCTAACACGCCGTAAACCAGATGCGGTGGTACGAGCGGGAAATGAGAAGTTTAAGGTCTTCCTTGGGTAGGTAATAGATTTGAAGAAGACCTGGGATATGTGAGACCCTGTCTCTAAAAGAAACCAAACCTAAAAAAATAAATCAAAGACTTAAGAGGTCAAGATGTCGATTGGGCCATATCTGGAAGCAGATGGCAGCAGGGTGTGACTGGACACTTGCCGAAGCCCTAAGTTATGGGAGAGTATGGAAGGCCAGCAGGCAAGAGCCGTGTCAGAGGAAGATGGCAGCCGGGTGGGATGACAGGCTTTACATGCTGGCAGAAGCAGAGCCATGGCCAGCTCAGACAGGGTCTGCACAGCTTTTAAGGTAGGTGACAGTGGGATGAATGGAGCAGCCTGGCTATTAGAAATCACTTGTAGCCAGGAAGAGATATGAGTGCAAGGGCTTTGAGAAGAGAAAGAGCACTGCCTGGGAAGATTGGGAGATCCTGGGGACACAGAACTGAGACGGTGGAGGATGACTAGGGGCCAGAGGGATACGACCTGGGCCCTTTAACCTGTCCAAAGCAGGAGAAAGGACTTGTCACGCAGGCACACACATCTAAATCTGTGACCTTGGCTCTGTTGCCAGATTGTGTTTCAGATGCAGCGGCTGCTGGAGACGAGTTGTAACACAGATCCTGGCTCTCCTTGGAGTATCAGATTCACTTGGGAGCCCAACTTCTGGACCAAGCAGCTGGCTTCCCTTGGTGAGCTGTGGCCTTTGGCCTGGGCATAGGCAACCTGCTGTGCTTTCTCAGTGGGTCAGCACACGCCTAAGAAAGTGCTGTGTGACTGCCATTGATCACCGAGCCAGTCAAGCCTTTTCTTCAGTAGAAGTGTGTAGGGATGGGGTGGTGTAGGGGTGTGTGTGTGTGTGTGTGTGTGTGTGTGTGTGTGTGTGGTGTGTATATGTGAGGGGGTGGGAGAGGGGTTGGGGGTAGGGTGGGGTGGGGTGCGGGGCAGGGAGGTAAATAATGGCACCATGGGACTCTGCAACACCACCTGAGATCTTAGCTTCTTGTTCTGTGTGAATGTCACTCCTTTCATCTTGGTGGTTTTATTGTGGGGAGGGGGGTGACAAGACAGTGACGTTCCTTCCCCTGAATGCTGTTTGGCAGTTCAGGTGAACATGTCTCTTTGCTGACATGGGGCATATGTGTGTGGTACAAGCTACACACTCCTCCTTTCGGGGTTGAAGTGCAAACAGAAGATTAATGGCTGTGTGCACTTTTCTTCTCTGTTGCAATTTCTGTCTCTAGGCTTAGTGTAGACAACATGAAAATGTGCTTGTGTTGACAGCCTAATGGCTTCTTAAACCAGCTACCAACTGCCACTTTGATTTGAGGCTGTTGATCTTATTGTGATTTTTGGCAAGTCAACGATACTAGATTTGTTTTTGTTTGCTTGTTTGTCTGGACAGGTCGGGTCGCATGTAGCTTAGGCTGACTGAGGGTGGCATTGAACTTGTAGCTCTCTTGGCTCTACCTCCCTTCTTGAGCGCCAGGGTTACAAGTGTGCACCACCATATCCAGTTTATGGCTCTGTGAACCGAACTCAGGTCTTTGCACAGGTTGGGCCACCAGATGAGCTAGATTTCTAGCCCCAGATTTAGGTTCTTGCTGCCCTCTCCCATTTGATTTAATTCCGAATTTGCCCTAGGCGATGTCTGGTGCTGAGCACTAAAGGACCAGAGGTAAATCAGACAGCTCCTTGGTCCTTTCTCAGCAAGTATCCTCAGAACCATGGGATGTAGGAGCAGTAGACAGAGAGAACACTAGAGTCGATGTTCTCACAGAGGCTCAGAAACCCCAAGGGCAGTGCCGGTGTCGGCCACCAACCTGGCATGGGTCTTGTATTACACCGTCTAACAGTTTCCCAGATGTGTGCCTAGAGGCTGTCTGTGTACCCTTTACTATTTTCCAATATTCTTCCTCCCCAACCCCATGTGGATTCTTTTAGCGCATCTCCATTGGACTGTTAGACTGCAGAGCAAGTGGATTTCCCAGTGGGGTTGAAAGGTTGATCATTTAGTAAAGGGTGACCCAGTTCCTCAAATACCCGTGGCCCCCTAAAGCAGGCTCCCGAAAGTGTCCCTCGAAGCATTGTTGACCGAGTCTGGGAGATCAGGGGGAATAGAAAAGAACAAAAGGGAGCAGTCGTGTCTTACCTTCAGAAATCTCTCTATTCCAGGCTGCATAACCACTGAAGGTGGACAGCTGACTCGGGCAGATGCTGCGCCTGCCGCTTATGGGAATTTACAGGGGCAGTCATCCTTTTATCAGAGCCACCAGGCCCCCATGGCTCAGCAGGAGGCGCTCAGCCATCCCTCACACAAGTTCCAGTCTCCAGCCCTGTGCTCCTCATCTGTCTGCTGCTCCCACTGCTCCCCAGTCTCGCCTTCCCTCAAAGGCCAGGTCCCCCCACCCAGCATCCACCCTGTTCACAGTTTCCGGCAGCCTTCTGAGATGGTGCCCCACCAGCTGGGGTCACTGCAGTGTCCCACACTGCTGCCCAGAGAGAAAGAGCCAGCCTGCAGTCCTCACCCACCCAAATTGCTGCAGCCCTGGTTGGAGCCACAACCTCCTGCAGAACAGGAGGGTACATCCCAAAGGCCAGGACAGCAGCTGGTTTCCCAGCCCGTGTGCATCGTCCCTCCACAAGATGTGCAGCCAGGGGCTCATGCCCAGCCCACCATACAGACACCCTCCATCCAAGTTCAGCTGGGCCACCATCAGAAGCTAAAGCTCAGCCACTTTCAGCAGCAGCCACAGCAGCAGCCACCACCCCCACCACCCCCACCTCTGCCCGCCCCCCAGCATGCACCTCCACCCTTGCCTCCATCCCAGCACCTGGCTTCCAGTCAGCACGAGAGCCCTCCTGGGCCTGCCTGTTCCCAGAATGTGGACATTATGCACCACAAGTTTGAGCTAGAGGAGATGCAGAAGGACTTGGAACTTCTCCTGCAGGCCCAGCAGCCTAGCCTGCAGTTGAGTCAGACCAAGTCTCCTCAGCACCTGCAGCAGACCATCGTGGGGCAGATCAACTACATCGTGAGGCAGCCGGCACCCGTGCAGTCCCAGAGCCAGGAGGATACCCTGCAGGTGAGCTGTCATCCCAGAACTTCCCATGGCACACAGCATCCAGGTTCCTTCATCAAAGAGTGGTCTTTAGTTTAGCCCTCACATTTGAAAGCTACCCCAACTCTCTCTGCTCAGCAAAGCTGTGGCAGACATAGTGGTGCATGGTCTGTATAGAGGTCTGGGCGCAGTATTCTTTACAGTGGCTTGACTTAGCCCTATCCCCAGGGATGACATTGGGGATTTTGACCATAGATAGTACCTTTGAAAACAAAACGATACTTGTGAGGGGTGGGGAGAGAAAGAGAGAGAAAGAGTGGGGAGAGGAGAAACGAGAAAAGTAACGAGGGGAGAGGGGAGAGAGGGTGAGTTGGGAGGAGAAGGGGGAGAGGGAAAAGGTGATGGGGGAAAGAGAGCAGAAGGAGTTGGTTTATGTAGAAGGTAGGGTTTAATATCGGGCATCTTCCTCTATTGCTTTTTGACCACCACCACCACCACCACCACCACCACCACCACCACCACCACCACCACCACCACCATCATCATCATCACCATAACAGTCTTATAGAACCTGGGTCTTGCCAATTTGGCTCAACTGGTTGGCTAGCAAGCCCCAGGGACCCATTTGTCTCCATATTCCCAGCACTGGGATTATCAGCTCCCACTGACCTTTCTTGACTTCTTTTTATGCGGGTTCTGGGGACCTGAGCTCAGAGTCTCATGTATAAGCACCATGGTAAGCACCAGTGTGACTCAAGCCCAACAGATGGTATTGTCAGAGTGGTGCTGAACCCCTGCCAGAGTCAGGATAAAGGGCAGCGATCTCTGCTGTGTCTGTGCAGCGTTTTGGGAGAGCTCAAGGAGTGGAACGAGGGTGGCATCAGACATCAGTGGGTGGCACTTTTACAACATCCCAAGGATAGTTTAAACTTTATTTCATATCTGCAAAGCTAGATATGCTCTTTTTGTACACATGCAGAATATCACATCAACAGCTGTGTACTGTAGGTGGTGCTACCCGTAGCTTGTAGATGTGGAGTGGGGTTGGTAAGGGCCAGCAGTTTGCCTAGAGACCATACAGTGTTGAGAAGAGGCGCTAAGCCTGGGATCTGGGTCTGCATATTTGTCTTTAATGCCACAGAAGAGGCTAGATCTCTCCCTAGGGAATGCTGGAGTATCGAACACTGACCCTGCTTTCTCACTGAAGATGACTGAGTTTGTTTATTGCTTTGGGATCTTTGCCGTTCCACGTCTTAATTCTTAGTTACTTTTCTCTAGATCTCCTGACCAGCCTGTTTCCCCACCCCTGGCCACATTTCCCACGGTGTTATCCCCTTTAACTCCATGATTACTCATCTTCAGAGAGGCTCTGGAGACTTGTTTCATCGTAAAACATAAAGCTTCACATTCATGCTTCCTAGATAATGTCTCCGCTGTCAACTCCTGAGGCCTGGTTCCTCTGAAGAAGTGTAAAATAATCTCTGTTGTGACAGAGCAGAGTGCAGGAGTCAGAGAGGGCCACAGGCTGACAGAAGTACAGACTGTGACAGACTTGACGCTTTCTCAGTGGTACGTTGTGGAGTGCTTGCTATCATGCACAGACTCTGGGCCTGAATCCTAGCACTGTAACAATTGACAGTGAAATAAACCCAGATTCAAACCACACTAACCAACCAGCTAACCAACTAGTCAGCCAACCAACCCATCACACATGCTTTTGGGTTAGGTCAAAACTCACGCACGTGCGTGGTGTGTGTGTGTGTGTGTGTGTGTGTGTGTGTGTGTGTATGAGTGTGCATCTGCATTTGTCTGCATGTGTTTATATAGGCCAGAACTCTGCTTTAGTTTCTTTTCAAAGCTTTGTTTATTTCATGTATGTGAGTACACTGTCACAGTCTTCACACACACACCAGAAGAGGGCATCAGATCCCATTACAGATGGTTGTGAGCCACCATGTGGTTGCTGGGAATTGAACTCAGGACCTCTGGAATTGCAGTCAGTGCTCTTAACCACTGAGCCATCTCTCCAGCCTTCTGCTTTAGTTTTTGAGATAGGGTCTCTCTCCTCTCCTCCTCTCTCAAGAGGATTTCTTTGTGTAGCCCTGGAACTTACTCAGTAGATCAGGCTGGCCTCAAACTCACAGAACTCTGCTTGTCTCTGCCTCCTGAAATCAAAGGCATGCACCACCACAGACTGGCTAGGCTGACTGGCTTATGAGCCTTTCTCTGCTCTCTATGTTAGCTCTGGAGTTCATTCCCAAGTCTTATGTAGGTTCTGGGATCTGAACGCAGGTCTTCTGCTTGTATTCCAGGCACTTTACTGACTGTGTCATTTCTCCAACCCAGACTATTTTTCTTCTTGAGAAAATTTAAGCCATTCA